>NC_086447.1:622066902-622101902 GCF_028390025.1 Pseudophryne corroboree | reverse complement strand
CATCATCATCACTATTATGACATCATCACCATTATGACATGAACACCATTATGACATTATCACTATTGTGACAACATTATCAATATGACATCATCATCATCATCATCATCATCATCATCACAATTATGATATCTTCACCATTGTGACATCATCACTATTATGACATCATCACCATTATGACATAAACACCATTATGGCATTATCACTATTGTTACATCATCATCATCATCATCATCATCATCATCATCATCATCATAATTATGATATCTTCACCACTGTGACATCATCACTATTATGACATCACCATTATGACATGAACACCATTATGACATTATCACTATTTTGGACAACATTATCATTATGACATCATCATCATCATCATCATCATCATCATCATCATCACTATTATGACATCATCACCATTATGACATGAACACCATTATGACATTATTACTATTGTGACAACATTATCAATATGACATCATCATCATCATCATCATCATCATCATCATCATGATTATGATATCTTCACCATTGAGACATCATCACTATTATGAAATCATTGCCATTATGACATGAACACCATTATGACATTATCACTATTGTGTCATCATCATCATCTTATCTTCACCATTGTTACATCATCACCTTTATGACATGAACACCATTATGACATGATCACTATTGTGACAACATTATCATTATGACATCATCATCATCATCATCATCATCATCACAATTATGATATCTTCACCATTGTGACATCATCACTATTATGACATCACCATTATGACATGAACACCATTATGACATTATCACTAATGTGATAACATTATCATTATGACATCATCAACATCATCATCATCATCATCACAATTATGATATCTTCACCACTGTGACATCATCACCATTATGACATGAACACCATTATGACATTATCACTATTGTGACAACATTATCATTATGACATCATCATCATCATCATGATTATGATATCTTCACCATTGTGACATCATCACTATTATGACATCATCACCTTTATGACATGAACACCATTATGACATTATCACTATTGTGACAACAATATCATAATGACATCATCATAATCATCATCATCATCATCATCATCATCACAATTATGATATCTTCACCATTGTGACATCATCACTATTATGACATCATCACCATTATGACATGAACACCAGTATGACCTTATCACTATTGTGACAACATTATCATTATGACATCATCATCATCATCACAATTATGATATCTTCACCATTGTGACATCATTACTATTATGACATGAACACCATTATGACATTATCACTATTGTGACATTATCACTATTGTGACAACATTATCAATATGACATCATCATCATCATCACAATTATGATATCTTCACCATTGTGACATCATCACATTTATGACATCACCATTATGACATGAACACAATTATGACATTATCACTATTTTGGACAACATTATCATTATGACATCATCATCATCATCATCAACATAATCATCACAATTATGATATCTTCACCATTGTGGCATCATCACTATTATGACATCACAATTATGACATGAACACCTTTATGACATTATCAATATTGTGACAACATTATCATTATGACATCATCATCATCATCGTCATCATCATCATCATCACAATTATGATATTTTCACCATTGCGACATCATTACTATTATGACATGAACACCATTATGACATTATCA
Source organism: Pseudophryne corroboree (assembly GCF_028390025.1). Lineage (NCBI taxonomy): Eukaryota > Metazoa > Chordata > Amphibia > Anura > Myobatrachidae > Pseudophryne > Pseudophryne corroboree. The sequence continues at coordinate 622,100,161 of NC_086447.1, read as the reverse complement.
CTATTGTGACAACATTATTATTATGACATCATCATCATCATCATCATCATCATCATCATCGCAATTATGATATCTTCACCATTGTGACATCATCACTATTATGACATCATCACCATTATGACATGAACACGATTATGACATTATCACTATTGTGACAACATTATCAATATGACATCATCATCATCATCACAATTATGATATCTTCACCATTGTGACATCATCACTATTATGACATCACAATTATGACATGAACACCTTTATGACATTATCACAATTGTGACAACATTATCTTTATGACATCATCATCATCATCATCATCATCATCACAATTATGATATCTTCACCATTGTGACATCATCACTATTATGACATCACAATTATGACATGAACACCTTTATGACATTATCACAATTGTGACAACATTATCTTTATGAAATCATCATCGTCGTCGTCATCATCATCATCACCACAATTATATCTTCACCATTGTGACATCATCACTATTATGACAACACAATTATGACATGAACACCTTTATGACATTATCACAATTGTGACAACATTATCTTTATGACATCATCATCACCACCACAATTATGATATCTTCACCATTGTGACATCATCACTATTATGAAATCATTGCCATTATGACATGAACACCATTATGACATTATCACTATTGTGACATAATCATCATCATCATTATCATGATTATGATATCTTCACCATTGTTACATCATCACTGTTATGACATCATCACCTTTATGACATGAACACCATTATGACATGATCACTATTGTGACATTATCATTATGACGACATCATCATCATCATCATCATCATCATCATCATCACAATTATGATATCTTCACCATTGTGACATCATCACTATTATGACATCACAATTATGACATGAACACCTTTATGACATTATCACAATTGTGACAACATTATCTTTATGACATCATCATCGTCATCATCATCATCATCACAATTATGATATCTTCACCATTGTGACATCATCACTATTATGACATCATCACCATTATGACATGAACACCAGTATGACCTTATCACTATTGTGACAACATTATCATTATGACATCATCGTCATCATCACAATTATGATATCTTCACCATTGTGACATCATTACTATTATGACATGAACACCATTATGACATTATCACTATTGTGACATTATCACTATTGTGACAACATTATCAAAATGACATCATCATCATCATCACAATTATGATATCTTCACCATTGTGACATCATCACATTTATGACATCACCATTATGACATGAACACAATTATGACATTATCACTATTTTGGACAACATTATCATTATGACATCATCATCATCATCAACATAATCATCACAATTATGATATCTTCACCATTGTGGCATCATCACTATTATGACATCACAATTATGACATGAACACCTTTATGACATTATCAATATTGTGACAACATTATCATTATGACATCATCATCATCATCGTCATCATCATCATCATCACAATTATGATATTTTCACCATTGCGACATCATTACTATTATGACATGAACACCATTATGACATTATCACTATTGTGACAACATTATTATTATGACATCATCATCATCATCATCATCATCGCAATTATGATATCTTCACCATTGTGACATCATCACTGTTATGACATCATCACCATTATGACATGAACACGATTATGACATTATCACTATTGTGACAACATTATCAATATGACATCATCATCATCATCATCATCATCATCATCATCACAATTATGATATCTTCACCATTGTGACATCATCACTATTATGACATCACAATTATGACATGAACACCTTTATGACATTATCACAATTGTGACAACATTATCTTTATGACATCATCATCATCATCATCATCATCATCATCATCATCATCATCATCACAATTATGATATCTTCACCATTGTGACATCATCACTATTATGACATCACAATTATGACATGAACACCTTTATGACATTATCACAATTGTGACAACATTATCTTTTTGAAATCATCATCGTCGTCGTCATCATCATCATCACCACAATTATATCTTCACCATTGTGACATCATCACTATTATGACAACACAATTATGACATGAACACCTTTATGACATTATCACAATTGTGACAACATTATCTTTATGACATCATCATCACCACCACAATTATGATATCTTCACCATTGTGACATCATCACTATTATGAAATCATTGCCATTATGACATGAACACCATTATGACATTATCACTATTGTGACATAATCATCATCATCATTATCATGATTATGATATCTTCACCATTGTTACATCATCACTGTTATGACATCATCACCTTTATGACATGAACACCATTATGACATGATCACTATTGTGACATTATCATTATGACATCATCATCATCATCATCATCATCATCATCATCACCACCACAATTATGATATCTTCACCATTGTGACATCATCACTATTATGACATCACCATTATGACATGAACACCATTATGACATTATCACTAATGTGATAACATTATCATTATGACATCATCATCATCACCACAATTATGATATCTTCACCACTGTGACATCATCACCATTATGACATGAACACCTTTATGACATGAACACCTTTATGTCATTATCACTATTTTAGACAACATTATCATTATGACATCATCATCATCATCATCATTATTGTGATATATTTACCATTGTGACATCATCACTATTATGACATCACCATTATAACATGAACACCATTATGACATTATCACTATTGTGACAACATTATCAATATGACATCATCATCATCATCATCATCATCATCACAATTATGATATCTTCACCATTGTGACATCATCACTATTATGACATCATCACCATTATGACATAAACACCATTATGGCATTATCACTATTGTTACATCATCATCATCATCATCATCATCATCATCATCATCATCATCACAATTATGATATCTTCACCACTGTGACATCATCACTATTATGACATCACCATTATGACATGAACACCATTATGACATTATCACTATTTTGGACAACATTATCATTATGACATCATCATCATCATCATCATCATCATCATCATCATCATCATCATCACTATTATGACATCATCACCATTATGACATGAACACCATTATGACATTATCACTATTGTGACAACATTATCAATATGACATCATCATCATCATCATCATCATGATTATGATATCTTCACCATTGAGACATCATCACTATTATGAAATCATTGCCATTATGACATGAACACCATTATGACATTATCACTATTGTGTCATCATCATCATCTTATCTTCACCATTGTTACATCATCACCTTTATGACATGAACACCATTATGACATGATCACTATTGTGACAACATTATCATTATGACATCATCATCATCATCATCATCATCATCACAATTATGATATCTTCACCATTGTGACATCATCACTATTATGACATCACCATTATGACATGAACACCATTATGACATTATCACTAATGTGATAACATTATCATTATGACATCATCAACATCATCATCATCACAATTATGATATCTTCACCACTGTGACATCATCACCATTATGACATGAACACCATTATGACATTATCACTATTGTGACAACATTATCATTATGACATCATCATCATCATCATCATCATCATCATGACTATGATATCTTCACCATTGTGACATCATCACTATTATGACATCATCACCTTTATGACATGAACACCATTATGACATTATCACTATTGTGACAACAATATCACAATGACATCATCATCATAATCATCATCATCATCATCATCATCATCACAATTATGATATCTTCACCATTGTGACATCATCACTATTATGACATCATCACCATTATTAATTCATGAACACCAGTATGACCTTATCACTATTGTGACAACATTATCATTATGACATCATCATCATCATCATCATCATCATCACAATTATGATATCTTCACCATTGTGACATCATTACTATTATGACATGAACACCATTATGACATTATCACTATTGTGACATTATCACTATTGTGACAACATTATCAATATGACATCATCATCATCATCATCATCATCACAATTATGATATCTTCACCATTGTGACATCATCACATTTATGACATCACCATTATGACATGAACACAATTATGACATTATCACTATTTTGGACAACATTATCATTATGACATCATCATCATCATCAACATAATCATCACAATTATGATATCTTCACCATTGTGGCATCATCACTATTATGACATCACAATTATGACATGAACACCTTTATGACATTATCAATATTGTGACAACATTATCATTATGACATCATCATCATCATCATCATCGTCATCATCATCATCATCACAATTATGATATCTTCACCATTGCGACATCATTACTATTATGACATGAACACCATTATGACATTATCACTATTGTGACAACATTATCATTATGTCATCATCATCATCATTATCATCATCATCACCACAATTATGATATCTTCACCATTGTGACATCATCACTATTATGACATCATCACCATTATGACATGAACGCCAGTATGACCTTATCACTATTGTGACAACATTATCATTATGACATCATCATCATCATCATCATCATCATCATCATCATCATGATTATGATATCTTCACCAGTATGACATCATCACTATTATGACATCATCACCTTTATGACATGAACACCATTATGACTTTATCACTATTTTGGACAACATTATCATTATGACATCATTATCACAATTATGATATCTTCACCATTGTGACACCATCACTATTATGACATCACCATTATGACATGAACACCATTATGACATGAACACTATTGTGACAACATTATCATTATGACATCATCATCATCATCATCATCATCATCATCATCATCATCATCACAATTATGATATCTTCACAATTGTGACATTATCACTATTATTACATCACAATTATGACATGAACACCATTATGACAATATCACTATTGTGACAACATTATTATTATGACATAATCATCATCATCATCATCGCAATTATGATATCTTCACCATTGTGACATCATCACTATTATGACATCATCACCATTATGACATAAACACCATTATGGCATTATCACTATTGTTACATCATCATCATCATAATTATGATATCTTCACCATTGTGACATCATCACTATTATGACATCATCACCATTATGACATGAACACAATTATGACATTATCACTATTGTGACAACATTATCAATATGACATCATCATCATCAGCATCATCATCACAATTATGATATCTTCACCATTGTGACATCATCACTATTATGACATCATCACCATTATGACATAAACACCATTATGGCATTATCACTATTGTGACAACATTATCAATATGACATAATCATCATCATCATCATCATCACAATTATGATATCTTCACCATTGTGACATCATCACTATTATGACATCATCACCATTATGACATGAACACCATTATGGCATTATCATCATCATCATCATCATCACAATTATGATATCTTAACCATTGTGACATCATCACATTTATGACATCACCATTATGACATGAACACAATTATGACATTATCACTATTTTGGACAACATTATCATTATGACATCATCATCATCATCATCATCATCATCATCATCATCATCACAAGTATGATATCTTCACCATTGGGACATCATCACTATTATGACATCACCATTATGACATGAACACCATTATGACATTATCACTATTGTGACATCATCATCATCATCATCATCATCATCATTATGATATCATCACCATTGTGACATCATCACTATTATGACATCATCACCTTTATGACATGAACACCATTATGACTTTATCACTATTTTGGACAACATTATCATTATGACATCATCATCATCATCATAATTATGATATCTTCACCATTGTGACACCGTCACTATTATGACATCACCATTATTACATAAACACCAGTATGACATTATCACTATTGTGACAACATTATCATTATGACATCATCATCATCACAATTATATCTTCACAATTGTGACATTATCACTATTATTACATCACAATTATGACATGAACACCATTATGATATTATCACTATTGTGACAACATTATCATTATGATATCATCATCATCATCATCATCACAATTATGATATCTTCACCATTGTGACATCATAACTATTATGACATGAACACCATTATGACATTATCACTATTGTGACAAAATTATTATTATATCATCATCATCATCGCAATTATTATATCTTCACCATTGTGACATCATCACTATTATGACATCATCACCATTATGACTTGAACACCATTATGACATTATCACTATTGTGACAACATTATCATTATGACATCATCATCATCATCATCATCATCATCATGATATATTCACCATTGTGACATCATCACTATTATGACATCACCATTATAACATGAACACCATTATGACATGAACACTATTGTGACAACATTATCATTATGACATCATCATCATCATCATCATCATCATCATCATCACAATTATTATATCTTCACAATTGTGACATTATCACTATTATTACATCACAATTATGACATGAACACCGTTATGACATTATTACTATTGTGACAACATTATTATTATATCATCATCATCGCAATTATGATATCTTCACCATAGTGACATCATCACTATTATGACATCATCACCATTATGACATGAACACGATTATGACATTATCACTATTGTGACAACATTATCAATATGACATCATCATCATCACAATTATGATATCTTAACCATTGTGACATCATCACATTTATGACATCACCATTATGACATGAACACAATTATGACATTATCACTATTTTGGACAACATTATCATTATGACATCATCATCATCATCAACATAATCATCATCATCATCACCACAATTATGATATCTTCACCATTGTGACATCATTACTATTATGACATGAACACCATTATGACCTTATCACTATTGTGACAACATTATTATTATTATGACATCATCATCATCATCAACATAATCATCATCATCACCACAATTATGATATCTTCACCATTGTGACATCATCACCATTATGACATGAACACCATTATGGCATTATCACTATTGTTACATCATCATCATCATCGCAATTATGATATCTTCACCATTGTGACATCATCACCATTATGACATGAACACCATTATGGCATTATCACTATTGTTACATCATCATCATCATCATCATCATCATCATCATCATCACAATTATGATATCTTCACCATTGTGACATCATCACTATTATGACATCATTGCCATTATGACATGAACACCATTGTGACATCATCACTATAATGACATCACCATTATGACATGAACACCATTATGACATGAACACCATTGTGACAACATTATCATTATGACATCATCATCATCATCATCATCATCATCACAATTATGATATCTTCACAATTGTGACATTATCACTATTATGACATCACAATTATGACATGAACACCATTATGACATTATCACTATTGTGACATTATTATTATGACATCATCATCATCATCATCATCATCATCATCACAAGTATGATATCTTCACCATTGGGACATCATCACTATTATGACATCACCATTATGACATGAACACCATTATGACATTATCACTATTGTGACATCATCATCATCATCATCATCATCATCATTATGATATCATCACCATTGTGACATCATCACTATTATGACATCATCACCTTTATGACATGAACACCATTATGACTTTATCACTATTTTGGACAACATTATCATTATGACATCATCATCATCATCACAATTATGATATCTTCACCATTGTGACACCGTCACTATTATTACATCACCATTATTACATAAACACCAGTATGACATTATCACTATTGTGACAACATTATCATTATGACATCATCATCATCATCATCATCATCATCATCACAATTATATCTTCACAATTGTGACATTATCACTATTATTACATCACAATTATGACATGAACACCATTATGATATTATCACTATTGTGACAACAATATCATTATGACATCATCATCATCATCATCATCATCATCACAATTATGATATCTTCACCATTGTGACATCATAACTATTATGACATGAACACCATTATGACATTATCACTATTGTGACAAAATTATTATTATATCATCATCATCATCATCATCATCGCAATTATGATATCTTCACCATTGTGACATCATCACTATTATGACATCATCACCATTATGACATGAACACCATTATGACATTATCACTATTGTGACAACATTATCATTATGACATCATCATCATCATCATCATCATTATGATATATTCACCATTGTGACATCATCACTATTATGACATCACCATTATAACATGAACACCGTTATGACATGAACACTATTGTGACAACATTATCATTATGACATCATCATCATCATCATCATCATCATCATCATCACAATTATTATATCTTCACAATTGTGACATTATCACTATTATTACATCACAATTATGACATGAACACCATTATGACATTATTACTATTGTGACAACATTATTATTATATCATCATCATCGCAATTATGATATCTTCACCATTGTGACATCATCACTATTATGACATCATCACCATTATGACATGAACACGATTATGACATTATCACTATTGTGACAACATTATCAATATGACATCATCATCATCATCATCATCACAATTATGATATCTTAACCATTGTGACATCATCACATTTATGACATCACCATTATGACATGAACACAATTATGACATTATCACTATTTTGGACAACATTATCAATATGACATCATCATCATCATCATCAACATAATCATCATCATCATCATCATCATCACCACAATTATGATATCTTCACCATTGTGACATCATTACTATTATGACATGAACACCATTATGACCTTATCACTATTGTGACAACATTATTATTATTATGACATCATCATCATCAACATAATCATCATCATCACCACAATTATGATATCTTCACCATTGTGACATCATCACCATTATGACATGAACACCATTATGGCATTATCACTATTGTTACATCATCATCATCATCATCGCAATTATGATATCTTCACCATTGTGACATCATCACCATTATGACATGAACACCATTATGGCATTATCACTATTGTTACATCATCATCATCATCATCATCATCATCATCATCACAATTATGATATCTTAACCATTGTGACATCATCACATTTATGACATCACCATTATGACATGAACACAATTATGACATTATCACTATTTTGGACAACATTATCATTATGACATCATCATCATCATCATCATCATCATCATCATCATCATCATCATCATCATCATCATCACAATTATGATATCTTCACCATTGGGACATCATCACCATTATGACATGAACACCATTATGACATTATCACTATTTTGGACAACATTATCATTATGATATCATCATCATCATCATCATCATCATCATCATCACAATTATGATATCTTCACCACTGTGACATCATCACCATTATGACATTATCACTATTGTGACAACATTATCTTTATGACATCATCATCATCATCATCATCATCATCACAATTATGATATCTTCACCATTGTGACATCATCACTATTATGACATCACAATTATGACATGAACACCTTTATGACATTATAAATATTGTGACAACATTATCTTTATGACATCATCATCATCATCATCATCATCACAATTATGATATCTTCACCATTGTGACATCATCACTATTATGACATCATTGCCATTATGACATGAACACCATTGTGACATCATCACTATAATGACATCACCATTATGACATGAACACCATTATGACATGAACACCATTGTGACAACATTATCATTATGACATCATCATCATCATCATCATCATCACAATTATGATATCTTCACAATTGTGACATTATCACTATTATGACATCACAATTATGACATGAACACCATTATGACATTATCACTATTGTGACATTATTATTATGACATCATCATCATCAACATAATCATCATCATCATCATCATCATCACAATTATGATATCTTCACCATTGGGACATCATCACTATTATGACATCACCATTATGACATGAACACCATTATGGCATTATCACTATTGTTACATCATCATCATCATCATCATCATCATCATCATCATCATCATCATCACAATTATGATATCTTCACAATTGTGACATTATCACTATTATTACATCACAATTATGACATGAACACCATTATGACATTATTACTATTGTGACAACATTATTATTATATCATCATCATCATCATCGCAATTATGATATCTTCACCATTGTGACATCATCACTATTATGACATCATCACCATTATGACATGAACACGATTATGACATTATCACAATTGTGACAACATTATCAATATGACATCATCATCATCATCATCATCATCATCATCATCATCATCATTATGATATCTTCACCATTGTGACATCATCACTATTATGACATCTTCACCATTATGACATGAACACCATTATGGCATTATCACTATTGTTACATCATCATCATCATCATCATCATCATCATCATCATCATCATCATCATCACAATTATGATATCTTAACCATTGTGACATCATCACATTTATGACATCACCATTATGACATGAACACAATTATGACATTATCACTATATTGGACAACATTATCATTATGACATCATCATCATCATCATCAACATAATCATCATCATCACCATCATCACAAGTATGATATTTTCACCATTGGGACATCATCACTATTATGACATCACCATTATGCCATGAACACCAGTATGACATTATCACTATTTTGGACAACATTATCATTATGACATCATCTTCATCATCATCATCATCAACATAATCATTATCATCACAATTATGATATCTTCACCATTGGGACATCATCACTATTATGACATCACCATTATGACATGAACACCATTATGGCATTATCACTATTGTTACATCATCATCATCATCATCATCATCATCATCATCATCACAATTATGATATCTTCACAATTGTGACATTATCACTATTATTACATCACAATTATGACATGAACACCATTATGACATTATTACTATTGTGACAACATTATTATTATTATATCATCATCATCATCATCATCATCATCGCAATTATGATATCTTCACCATTGTGACATCATCACTATTATGACATCATCACCATTATGACATGAACACGATTATGACATTATCACAATTGTGACAACATTATCAATATGACATCATCATCATCATCATCATCATCATCATCATCATTATGATATCTTCACCATTGTGACATCATCACTATTATGACATCTTCACCATTATGACATGAACACCATTATGGCATTATCACTATTGTTACATCATCATCATCATCATCATCATCATCATCATCATCATCATCATCATCATCATCACAATTATGATATCTTAACCATTGTGACATCATCACATTTATGACATCACCATTATGACATGAACACAATTATGACATTATCACTATTTTGGACAACATTATCATTATGACATCATCATCATCATCAACATAATCATCATCATCATCATCATCACCACAATTATGATATCTTCACCATTGTGACATCATTACTATTATGACATGAACACCATTATGACCTTATCACTATTGTGACAACATTATTATTATTATGACATCATCATCATCGCAATTATGATATCTTCACCATTGTGACATCATCACCATTATGACATGAACACCATTATGGCATTATCACTATTGTTACATCATCATCATCATCATCATCATCATCATCATCATCATCATCATCACAAGTATGATATCTTAACCATTGGGACATCATCACTATTATGACATTACCATTATGACATGAACACGATTATGACATTATCACTATTGTGACAACATTATCAATATGACATCATCATCATCATCATCATCACAATTATGATATCTTCACCATTGTGACATCATCACTATTATGACATCACAATTATGACATGAACACCTTTATGACATTATCACAATTGTGACAACATTATCTTTATGACATCATCATCATCATCATCATCATCATCACAATTATGATATCTTCACCATTGTGACATCATCACTATTATGACATCACAATTATGACATGAACACCTTTATGACATTATCACAATTGTGACAACATTATCTTTTTGAAATCATCATCGTCGTCGTCATCATCATCATCACCACAATTATATCTTCACCATTGTGACATCATCACTATTATGACAACACAATTATGACATGAACACCTTTATGACATTATCACAATTGTGACAACATTATCTTTATGACATCATCATCACCACCACAATTATGATATCTTCACCATTGTGACATCATCACTATTATGAAATCATTGCCATTATGACATGAACACCATTATGACATTATCACTATTGTGACATAATCATCATCATCATTATCATGATTATGATATCTTCACCATTGTTACATCATCACTGTTATGACATCATCACCTTTATGACATGAACACCATTATGACATGATCACTATTGTGACATTATCATTATGACATCATCATCATCATCATCATCATCATCATCATCATCATCATCATCACCACCACAATTATGATATCTTCACCATTGTGACATCATCACTATTATGACATCACCATTATGACATGAACACCATTATGACATTATCACTAATGTGATAACATTATCATTATGACATCATCATCATCACCACAATTATGATATCTTCACCACTGTGACATCATCACCATTATGACATGAACACCTTTATGACATGAACACCTTTATGTCATTATCACTATTTTAGACAACATTATCATTATGACATCATCATCATCATCATCATCATCATTATTGTGATATATTTACCATTGTGACATCATCACTATTATGACATCACCATTATAACATGAACACCATTATGACATTATCACTATTGTGACAACATTATCAATATGACATCATCATCATCATCATCATCATCATCATCACAATTATGATATCTTCACCATTGTGACATCATCACTATTATGACATCATCACCATTATGACATAAACACCATTATGGCATTATCACTATTGTTACATCATCATCATCATCATCATCATCATCATCATCATCATCATCATCATCACAATTATGATATCTTCACCACTGTGACATCATCACTATTATGACATCACCATTATGACATGAACACCATTATGACATTATCACTATTTTGGACAACATTATCATTATGACATCATCATCATCATCATCATCATCATCACTATTATGACATCATCACCATTATGACATGAACACCATTATGACATTATCACTATTGTGACAACATTATCAATATGACATCATCATCATCATCATCATCATGATTATGATATCTTCACCATTGAGACATCATCACTATTATGAAATCATTGCCATTATGACATGAACACCATTATGACATTATCACTATTGTGTCATCATCATCATCTTATCTTCACCATTGTTACATCATCACCTTTATGACATGAACACCATTATGACATGATCACTATTGTGACAACATTATCATTATGACATCATCATCATCATCATCGTCATCACAATTATGATATCTTCACCATTGTGACATCATCACTATTATGACATCACCATTATGACATGAACACCATTATGACATTATCACTATTTTGGACAACATTATCATTATGACATCATCATCATCATCAACATAATCATCACAATTATGATATCTTCACCATTGTGGCATCATCACTATTATGACATCACAATTATGACATGAACACCTTTATGACATTATCAATATTGTGACAACATTATCATTATGACATCATCATCATCATCATCGTCATCATCATCATCATCATCATCACAATTATGATATCTTCACCATTGCGACATCATTACTATTATGACATGAACACCATTATGACATTATCACTATTGTGACAACATTATCATTATGTCATCATCATCATCATTATCATCATCATCACCACAATTATATCTTCACCATTGTGACATCATCACTATTATGACATCATCACCATTATGACATGAACGCCAGTATGACCTTATCACTATTGTGACAACATTATCATTATGACATCATCATCATCATCATCATCATGATTATGATATCTTCACCAGTATGACATCATCACTATTATGACATCATCACCTTTATGACATGAACACCATTATGACTTTATCACTATTTTGGACAACATTATCATTATGACATCATTATCACAATTATGATATCTTCACCATTGTGACACCATCACTATTATGACATCACCATTATGACATGAACACCATTATGACATGAACACTATTGTGACAACATTATCATTATGACATCATCATCATCATCATCATCATCATCATCATCACAATTATGATATCTTCACAATTGTGACATTATCACTATTATTACATCACAATTATGACATGAACACCATTATGACAATATCACTATTGTGACAACATTATTATTATGACATAATCATCATCATCATCATCGCAATTATGATATCTTCACCATTGTGACATCATCACTATTATGACATCATCACCATTATGACATGAACACAATTATGACATTATCACTATTGTGACAACATTATCAATATGACATCATCATCATCATCATCATCATCATCATCATCACAGTTATGATATCTTCACCATTGTGACATCATCACTATTATGACATCATCACCATTATGACATAAACACCATTATGGCATTATCACTATTGTTACATCATCATCATCATAATTATGATATCTTCACCATTGTGACATCATCACTATTATGACATCATCACCATTATGACATGAACACCATTATGGCATTATCACTATTGTTACATCATCATCATCATCATCATCATCACAATTATGATATCTTAACCATTGTGACATCATCACATTTATGACATCACCATTATGACATGAACACAATTATGACATTATCACTATTTTGGACAACATTATCATTATGACATCATCATCATCATCAACATAATCATCATCATCATCATCATCATCACCACAATTATGATATCTTCACCATTGTGACATCATTACTATTATGACATGAACACCATTATGACCTTATCACTATTGTGACAACATTATTATTATTATGACATCATCATCATCGCAATTATGATATCTTCACCATTGTGACATCATCACCATTATGACATGAACACCATTATGGCATTATCACTATTGTTACATCATCATCATCATCATCATCATCATCATCATCATCATCATCATCATCATCATCATCATCACAAGTATGATATCTTAACCATTGGGACATCATCACTATTATGACATTACCATTATGACATGAACACGATTATGACATTATCACTATTGTGACAACATTATCAATATGACATCATCATCATCATCATCATCATCATCATCATCACAATTATGATATCTTCACCATTGTGACATCATCACTATTATGACATCACAATTATGACATGAACACCTTTATGACATTATCACAATTGTGACAACATTATCTTTATGACATCATCATCATCATCATCATCATCATCATCATCATCATCACAATTATGATATCTTCACCATTGTGACATCATCACTATTATGACATCACAATTATGACATGAACACCTTTATGACATTATCACAATTGTGACAACATTATCTTTTTGAAATCATCATCGTCGTCGTCATCATCATCATCACCACAATTATATCTTCACCATTGTGACATCATCACTATTATGACAACACAATTATGACATGAACACCTTTATGACATTATCACAATTGTGACAACATTATCTTTATGACATCATCATCACCACCACAATTATGATATCTTCACCATTGTGACATCATCACTATTATGAAATCATTGCCATTATGACATGAACACCATTATGACATTATCACTATTGTGACATAATCATCATCATCATTATCATGATTATGATATCTTCACCATTGTTACATCATCACTGTTATGACATCATCACCTTTATGACATGAACACCATTATGACATGATCACTATTGTGACATTATCATTATGACATCATCATCATCATCATCATCATCATCATCATCATCATCACCACCACAATTATGATATCTTCACCATTGTGACATCATCACTATTATGACATCACCATTATGACATGAACACCATTATGACATTATCACTAATGTGATAACATTATCATTATGACATCATCATCATCACCACAATTATGATATCTTCACCACTGTGACATCATCACCATTATGACATGAACACCTTTATGACATGAACACCTTTATGTCATTATCACTATTTTAGACAACATTATCATTATGACATCATCATCATCATCATCATCATTATTGTGATATATTTACCATTGTGACATCATCACTATTATGACATCACCATTATAACATGAACACCATTATGACATTATCACTATTGTGACAACATTATCAATATGACATCATCATCATCATCATCATCATCATCATCATCACAATTATGATATCTTCACCATTGTGACATCATCACTATTATGACATCATCACCATTATGACATAAACACCATTATGGCATTATCACTATTGTTACATCATCATCATCATCATCATCATCATCATCATCATCATCATCATCATCATCACAATTATGATATCTTCACCACTGTGACATCATCACTATTATGACATCACCATTATGACATGAACACCATTATGACATTATCACTATTTTGGACAACATTATCATTATGACATCATCATCATCATCATCATCATCATCATCATCATCATCACTATTATGACATCATCACCATTATGACATGAACACCATTATGACATTATCACTATTGTGACAACATTATCAATATGACATCATCATCATCATCATCATCATGATTATGATATCTTCACCATTGAGACATCATCACTATTATGAAATCATTGCCATTATGACATGAACACCATTATGACATTATCACTATTGTGTCATCATCATCATCTTATCTTCACCATTGTTACATCATCACCTTTATGACATGAACACCATTATGACATGATCACTATTGTGACAACATTATCATTATGACATCATCATCATCATCATCATCGTCATCACAATTATGATATCTTCACCATTGTGACATCATCACTATTATGACATCACCATTATGACATGAACACCATTATGACATTATCACTATTTTGGACAACATTATCATTATGACATCATCATCATCATCAACATAATCATCACAATTATGATATCTTCACCATTGTGGCATCATCACTATTATGACATCACAATTATGACATGAACACCTTTATGACATTATCAATATTGTGACAACATTATCATTATGACATCATCATCATCATCATCGTCATCATCATCATCATCATCATCACAATTATGATATCTTCACCATTGCGACATCATTACTATTATGACATGAACACCATTATGACATTATCACTATTGTGACAACATTATCATTATGTCATCATCATCATCATTATCATCATCATCACCACAATTATATCTTCACCATTGTGACATCATCACTATTATGACATCATCACCATTATGACATGAACGCCAGTATGACCTTATCACTATTGTGACAACATTATCATTATGACATCATCATCATCATCATCATGATTATGATATCTTCACCAGTATGACATCATCACTATTATGACATCATCACCTTTATGACATGAACACCATTATGACTTTATCACTATTTTGGACAACATTATCATTATGACATCATTATCACAATTATGATATCTTCACCATTGTGACACCATCACTATTATGACATCACCATTATGACATGAACACCATTATGACATGAACACTATTGTGACAACATTATCATTATGACATCATCATCATCATCATCATCATCATCATCATCATCACAATTATGATATCTTCACAATTGTGACATTATCACTATTATTACATCACAATTATGACATGAACACCATTATGACAATATCACTATTGTGACAACATTATTATTATGACATAATCATCATCATCATCGCAATTATGATATATTCACCATTGTGACATCATCACTATTATGACATCATCACCATTATGACATGAACACAATTATGACATTATCACTATTGTGACAACATTATCAATATGACATCATCATCATCATCATCATCATCATCATCATCATCATCATCATCATCACAGTTATGATATCTTCACCATTGTGACATCATCACTATTATGACATCATCACCATTATGACATAAACACCATTATGGCATTATCACTATTGTTACATCATCATCATCATAATTATGATATCTTCACCATTGTGACATCATCACTATTATGACATCATCACCATTATGACATGAACACAATTATGACATTATCACTATTGTGACAACATTATCAATATGACATCATCATCATCAGCATCATCACAATTATGATATCTTCACCATTGTGACATCATCACTATTATGACATCATCACCATTATGACATAAACACCATTATGGCATTATCACTATTGTGACAACATTATCAATATGACATCATCATCATCATCATCATCATCATCATCATCACAATTATGATATCTTCACCATTGTGACATCATCACTATTATGACATCATCACCATTATGACATGAACACCATTATGGCATTATCATCATCATCATCATCATCACAATTATGATATCTTAACCATTGTGACATCATCACATTTATGACATCACCATTATGACATGAACACAATTATGACATTATCACTATTTTGGACAACATTATCATTATGACATCATCATCATCATCATCATCATCATCATCATCATCATCACAAGTATGATATCTTCACCATTGGGACATCATCACTATTATGACATCACCATTATGACATGAACACCATTATGACATTATCACTATTGTGACATCATCATCATCATCATCATCATCATCATCATCATTATGATATCATCACCATTGTGACATCATCACTATTATGACATCATCACCTTTATGACATGAACACCATTATGACTTTATCACTATTTTGGACAACATTATCATTATGACATCATCATCATCATCACAATTATGATATCTTCACCATTGTGACACCGTCACTATTATGACATCACCATTATTACATAAACACCAGTATGACATTATCACTATTGTGACAACATTATCATTATGACATCATCATCATCACAATTATATCTTCACAATTGTGACATTATCACTATTATTACATCACAATTATGACATGAACACCATTATGATATTATCACTATTGTGACAACATTATCATTATGACATCATCATCATCATCATCACAATTATGATATCTTCACCATTGTGACATCATAACTATTATGACATGAACACCATTATGACATTATCACTATTGTGACAAAATTATTATTATATCATCATCATCATCGCAATTATGATATCTTCACCATTGTGACATCATCACTATTATGACATCATCACCATTATGACTTGAACACCATTATGACATTATCACTATTGTGACAACATTATCATTATGACATCATCATCATCATCATCATCATCATGATATATTCACCATTGTGACATCATCACTATTATGACATCACCATTATAACATGAACACCATTATGACATGAACACTATTGTGACAACATTATCATTATGACATCATCATCATCATCATCATCATCATCACAATTATTATATCTTCACAATTGTGACATTATCACTATTATTACATCACAATTATGACATGAACACCGTTATGACATTATTACTATTGTGACAACATTATTATTATATCATCATCATCGCAATTATGATATCTTCACCATAGTGACATCATCACTATTATGACATCATCACCATTATGACATGAACACGATTATGACATTATCACTATTGTGACAACATTATCAATATGACATCATCATCATCACAATTATGATATCTTAACCATTGTGACATCATCACATTTATGACATCACCATTATGACATGAACACAATTATGACATTATCACTATTTTGGACAACATTATCATTATGACATCATCATCATCATCAACATAATCATCATCATCATCACCACAATTATGATATCTTCACCATTGTGACATCATTACTATTATGACATGAACACCATTATGACCTTATCACTATTGTGACAACATTATTATTATTATGACATCATCATCATCATCAACATAATCATCATCATCACCACAATTATGATATCTTCACCATTGTGACATCATCACCATTATGACATGAACACCATTATGGCATTATCACTATTGTTACATCATCATCATCATCGCAATTATGATATCTTCACCATTGTGACATCATCACCATTATGACATGAACACCATTATGGCATTATCACTATTGTTACATCATCATCATCATCATCATCATCATCATCATCATCATCATCATCATCATCATCACAATTATGATATCTTCACCATTGTGACATCATCACTATTATGACATCATTGCCATTATGACATGAACACCATTGTGACATCATCACTATAATGACATCACCATTATGACATGAACACCATTATGACATGAACACCATTGTGACAACATTATCATTATGACATCATCATCATCATCATCATCATCACAATTATGATATCTTCACAATTGTGACATTATCACTATTATGACATCACAATTATGACATGAACACCATTATGACATTATCACTATTGTGACATTATTATTATGACATCATCATCATCATCATCATCATCATCATCATCACAAGTATGATATCTTCACCATTGGGACATCATCACTATTATGACATCACCATTATGACATGAACACCATTATGACATTATCACTATTGTGACATCATCATCATCATCATCATCATTATGATATCATCACCATTGTGACATCATCACTATTATGACATCATCACCTTTATGACATGAACACCATTATGACTTTATCACTATTTTGGACAACATTATCATTATGACATCATCATCATCATCACAATTATGATATCTTCACCATTGTGACACCGTCACTATTATTACATCACCATTATTACATAAACACCAGTATGACATTATCACTATTGTGACAACATTATCATTATGACATCATCATCATCATCATCATCACAATTATATCTTCACAATTGTGACATTATCACTATTATTACATCACAATTATGACATGAACACCATTATGATATTATCACTATTGTGACAACAATATCATTATGACATCATCATCATCATCATCATCATCATCATCACAATTATGATATCTTCACCATTGTGACATCATAACTATTATGACATGAACACCATTATGACATTATCACTATTGTGACAAAATTATTATTATATCATCATCATCATCATCATCATCGCAATTATGATATCTTCACCATTGTGACATCATCACTATTATGACATCATCACCATTATGACATGAACACCATTATGACATTATCACTATTGTGACAACATTATCATTATGACATCATCATCATCATCATCATCATCATTATGATATATTCACCATTGTGACATCATCACTATTATGACATCACCATTATAACATGAACACCGTTATGACATGAACACTATTGTGACAACATTATCATTATGACATCATCATCATCATCATCATCATCATCATCATCATCATCATCACAATTATTATATCTTCACAATTGTGACATTATCACTATTATTACATCACAATTATGACATGAACACCATTATGACATTATTACTATTGTGACAACATTATTATTATATCATCATCATCGCAATTATGATATCTTCACCATTGTGACATCATCACTATTATGACATCATCACCATTATGACATGAACACGATTATGACATTATCACTATTGTGACAACATTATCAATATGACATCATCATCATCATCATCATCATCATCACAATTATGATATCTTAACCATTGTGACATCATCACATTTATGACATCACCATTATGACATGAACACAATTATGACATTATCACTATTTTGGACAACATTATCAATATGACATCATCATCATCATCATCAACATAATCATCATCATCATCATCATCACCACAATTATGATATCTTCACCATTGTGACATCATTACTATTATGACATGAACACCATTATGACCTTATCACTATTGTGACAACATTATTATTATTATGACATCATCATCATCAACATAATCATCATCATCACCACAATTATGATATCTTCACCATTGTGACATCATCACCATTATGACATGAACACCATTATGGCATTATCACTATTGTTACATCATCATCATCATCATCGCAATTATGATATCTTCACCATTGTGACATCATCACCATTATGACATGAACACCATTATGGCATTATCACTATTGTTACATCATCATCATCATCATCATCATCATCATCATCATCATCATCATCACAATTATGATATCTTCACCATTGGGACATCATCACCATTATGACATGAACACCATTATGACATTATCACTATTTTGGACAACATTATCATTATGATATCATCATCATCATCATCATCATCATCATCATCATCACAATTATGATATCTTCACCACTGTGACATCATCACCATTATGACATTATCACTATTGTGACAACATTATCTTTATGACATCATCATCATCATCATCATCATCATCACAATTATGATATCTTCACCATTGTGACATCATCACTATTATGACATCACAATTATGACATGAACACCTTTATGACATTATAAATATTGTGACAACATTATCTTTATGACATCATCATCATCATCATCACAATTATGATATCTTCACCATTGTGACATCATCACTATTATGACATCATTGCCATTATGACATGAACACCATTGTGACATCATCACTATAATGACATCACCATTATGACATGAACACCATTATGACATGAACACCATTGTGACAACATTATCATTATGACATCATCATCATCATCATCACAATTATGATATCTTCACAATTGTGACATTATCACTATTATGACATCACAATTATGACATGAACACCATTATGACATTATCACTATTGTGACATTATTATTATGACATCATCATCATCAACATAATCATCATCATCATCATCATCATCATCATCATCATCACAATTATGATATCTTCACCATTGGGACATCATCACTATTATGACATCACCATTATGACATGAACACCATTATGGCATTATCACTATTGTTACATCATCATCATCATCATCATCATCATCATCATCATCACAATTATGATATCTTCACAATTGTGACATTATCACTATTATTACATCACAATTATGACATGAACACCATTATGACATTATTACTATTGTGACAACATTATTATTATATCATCATCATCATCATCATCATCATCATCATCGCAATTATGATATCTTCACCATTGTGACATCATCACTATTATGACATCATCACCATTATGACATGAACACGATTATGACATTATCACAATTGTGACAACATTATCAATATGACATCATCATCATCATCATCATCATCATCATCATCATTATGATATCTTCACCATTGTGACATCATCACTATTATGACATCTTCACCATTATGACATGAACACCATTATGGCATTATCACTATTGTTACATCATCATCATCATCATCATCATCATCATCATCATCACAATTATGATATCTTAACCATTGTGACATCATCACATTTATGACATCACCATTATGACATGAACACAATTATGACATTATCACTATATTGGACAACATTATCATTATGACATCATCATCATCATCATCATCAACATAATCATCATCATCACCATCATCACAAGTATGATATTTTCACCATTGGGACATCATCACTATTATGACATCACCATTATGCCATGAACACCAGTATGACATTATCACTATTTTGGACAACATTATCATTATGACATCATCTTCATCATCATCATCAACATAATCATTATCATCACAATTATGATATCTTCACCATTGGGACATCATCACTATTATGACATCACCATTATGACATGAACACCATTATGGCATTATCACTATTGTTACATCATCATCATCATCATCATCATCATCATCATCACAATTATGATATCTTCACAATTGTGACATTATCACTATTATTACATCACAATTATGACATGAACACCATTATGACATTATTACTATTGTGACAACATTATTATTATTATATCATCATCATCATCATCATCGCAATTATGATATCTTCACCATTGTGACATCATCACTATTATGACATCATCACCATTATGACATGAACACGATTATGACATTATCACAATTGTGACAACATTATCAATATGACATCATCATCATCATCATCATCATCATCATCATCATTATGATATCTTCACCATTGTGACATCATCACTATTATGACATCTTCACCATTATGACATGAACACCATTATGGCATTATCACTATTGTTACATCATCATCATCATCATCATCATCATCATCATCATCATCATCACAATTATGATATCTTAACCATTGTGACACCATCACATTTATGACATCACCATTATGACATGAACACAATTATGACATTATCACTATTTTGGACAACATTATCATTATGACATCATCATCATCATCATCAACATAATCATCATCATCATCATCATCATCATCACCACAATTATGATATCTTCACCATTGTGACATCATTACTATTATGACATGAACACCATTATGACCTTATCACCATTGTGACATCATCACCATTATGACATGAACACCATTATGGCATTATCACTATTGTTACATCATCATCATCATCATCATCATCATCATCATCATCACAAGTATGATATCTTAACCATTGGGACATCATCACTATTATGACATTACCATTATGACATGAACACCAGTATGACATTATCACTATTTTGGACAACATTATCATTATGACATCATCATCATCATCATCATCATCATCATCACAATTATGATATCTTCACCATTGGGACATCATCACCATTATGACATGAACACCATTATGACATTATCACTATTTTGGACAACATTATCATTATGACATCATCATGATATTTTCACCATTGTGACATCACCACTATTATGACATCACCATTATGACATGAACACCATTATGACATTATCACTATTGAGACATCATCATCATCATCATCATCATCATCACAATTATGATATCTTCACCATTGTGACATCATCACTATTATGACATCATTGCCATTATGACATGAACACCATTGTGACATCATCACTATAATGACATCACCATTATGACATGAACACCATTATGACATGAACACCATTGTGACAACATTATCATTATGACATCATCATCACAATTATGATATCTTCACAATTGTGACATTATCACTATTATGACATCACAATTATGACATGAACACCATTATGACATTATCACTATTGTGACAACATTATTATTATGACATCATCATCATCATCGCAATTATGATATATTCACCATTATGACATCATCACCATTATGACATGAACACGATTATGACATTATCACTATTGTGACAACATTATCAATATGACATCATCATCATCATCATCACCACCACCACAACAACTATGATATCTTCACAATTGTGACATTATCACTATTATTACATCACAATTATGACATGAACACCATTATGACATTATTACTATTGTGACAACATTATCAATATGACATCATCATCATCATCATCATCATCATCATCATCATCATCATCATTATGATATCTTCACCATTGTGACATCATCACTATTATGACATCATCACCATTATGACATGAACACGATTATGACATTATCACAATTGTGACAACATTATCAATATGACATCATCATCATCATCATCATCATCATCATTATGATATCTTCACCATTGTGACATCATCACTATTATGACATCTTCACCATTATGACATGAACACCATTATGGCATTATCACTATTGTTACATCATCATCATCATCATCATCACAATTATGATATCTTAACCATTGTGACATCATCACATTTATGACATCACCATTATGACATGAACACAATTATGACATTATCACTATTTTGGACAACATTATCATTATGACATCATCATCATCATCAACATAATCATCATCATCATCATCATCATCATCATCACCACAATTATGATATCTTCACCATTGTGACATCATTACTATTATGACATGAACACCATTATGACCTTATCACTATTGTGACAACATTATTATTATTATGACATCATCATCATCGCAATTATGATATCTTCACCATTGTGACATCATCACCATTATGACATGAACACCATTATGTTATTATCACTATTGTTACATCATCATCATCATCATCATCATCATCACAAGTATGATATCTTAACCGTTGGGACATCATCACTATTATGACATCACCATTATGACATGAACACCAGTATGACATTATCACTATTTTGGACAACATTATCATTATGACATCATCATCATCATCATCATCATCATCATCATCACAATTATGATATCTTCACCATTGGGACATCATCACCATTATGAAATGAACACCATTATGACATTATCACTATTGTGACAACATTATCATTATTACATCATCATCATCATCATCATCATCACCACCATCATCACAATTATGATATCTTCACCATTGTGACATCATCACTATTATGACATAATTGCCATTATGACATGAACACCATTATGACATTATCACTATTGTGACATCATCATCATGATTATGATATCTTCACCATTGTTACATCATCACTATTATGACATCATCACCTTTATGACATGAACACCATTATGACATGATCACTATTGTGACAACATTATCATTATGACATCATCATCATCATCATCATCATCATCATCATCATAATTATGATATCTTCACCATTGTGACATCATCACTATTATGACATCACAATTATGACATGAACACCTTTATGACATTATCACTATTCTGACAACATTATCTTTATGACATCATCATCATCATCATCATCATCATCATCATCATCATCACCACAATTATGATATCTTCACCATTGTGACATCATCACAATTATGAAATCATTGCCATTATGACATGAACACCATTATGACATTATCACTATTGTGACATCATCATCATCATCATCATCACAATTATGATTTCTTAACCATTGTGACATCATCACATTTATGACATCACCATTATGACATTATCACTATTTTGGACAACATTATCATTATGACATCATCATCATCATCATCATCATCATCATCATCATCACAATTATGATATAGTCACCATTGTGACATCATCACTATTATGCCATCATCACCATTATGACATGAACACCAGTATGACCTTATCACTATTGTGACAACATTATCATTATGACATCATCATAATCATCATCATCATCATCATCAACATCATCATCGTCATCACCATCATCACAATTATGATATCTTCACCACTGTGACATCATCTCTATTATGACATCATCACCATTATGACATGAACACCATTATGACATTATCACTATTGTGACATCATCATCATCATCATCATCACCACAATTATGATATCTTCTCCATTGTGACATCACCACCATTATGACATCACCATTATGACATTATCACTATTGTGACAACATTATCATTATGACATCATCATCATCATCATCATCATCATCATCATCATCACAATTATGATATCTTCACCATTGTGATATCTTCACCATTGTGACATCATCACTATTATGACATCACCATTATGACATGATCACCATTATGACATTATCACTATTTTGGACAACATTATCATTATGACATCATTATCATCACAATTATGATATCTTCACCATTGTGACATCATCACTATTATGACATCATCACCATTATGACATGAACACCATTATGACATTATCACTATTGTGACAACATTATCAATATGACATCATCATCATCATCATCATCATCATCATCATCACCACCACAATTATGATATCTACACCATTGGGACATCATCACTATTATGACATCACCATTATGACATGAACACCATTATGACATTATCACTATTTTGGACAACTTTATCATTATGACATCATTATCATCACAATTATGATATCTTCACCATTGTGACATCACTATTATGACATCATCACCATTATGACATGAACACCATTATGACATTATCACTATTGTGACAACATTATCAATATGACATCATCATCCTCATCATCATCATCATAATTATGATATCTTCACCATTGTGACATCATCACTATTATGCCATCATCACCATTATGACATGAACACCAGTATGACCTTATCACTATTGTGACAACATTATCATTATGACATCATCAACATCATCATCATAATTATGATATCTTCACCAGTATGACATCATCACTATTTTGACATCACCATTCTGACATGAACACCATTATGACATTATCACTATTGTGACAACATTATCATTATGACATCATCATCATCATCATCATCATAATGATATCTTCACCAGTATGACATCATCACTATTATGACATCACCATTCTGACATGAACACCATTATGACATTATCACTATTGTGACATCATCATCATTCTGACATCATCATCATCATCATCATTATGATATCTTCACCAGTATGACATCATCACTATTATGACATCACCATTATGAAATGGACACCAGTATGACATTATCACTTTTTTGGACAACATTATCATTATGACATCATCATCATCATCATCATCATCATCATCATCATCATCATCATCATCATCAACATATTCATCATCACAATTATGATATCTTCACCATTGGGACATCATCACTATTATGACATCACCATTATGACATTATCACCATTATGACATTATCACTATTTTGGACAACATTATCATTATGACATCATTATCATCGCAATTATGATATCTTCACCATTGTGACATCATCACTATTATGACATCACAATTATGACATGAACAAAATTATGACATTATCACTATTTTGGACAACATTATCATTATGACATCATCATCATCATCATCATCATCATCATCACAATTATGATATCTTCACCACTGTGACATCATCACTATTATGACATCATCACCATTATGACATGAACACCATTATGACATTATCACTATTGTGACAACATTATCATCATCATCATCATCATCATCACAATTATGATATCTTCACCATTGTGACATCATCACTAGTATGACATAACAATTATGACATGAACACCTTTATGACATTATCACTATTGTGACATCATCATCATCATCATCATCATCATCATCATCATCATCATGATATCTTAACCATTGTGACAACATCACATTTTTGACATCACCATTGTGACATCATCACTATTATGACATCACAATTATGACATGAACAAAATTATGACATTATCACTATTTTGGACAACATTATGATTAGGACATCATCATAGTCATCATCATCATCAACATCATCATCACCATTATCATCATCATAATTATGATATCTTCACCATTGTGACATCATCACTATTATGACATCACCATTATGACATGAACACCATTATGACATTATCGCTATTGTGACAATGTTATCATTATGACATCATCATCATCAGCAGCAGCAGCAGCATCATTATCCTCACACTTATTATAACTTCACCACTGTGACATCATCTCTATTATGACATCATCACCATTATGACATGAACACCATTATGACATTATCACTATTGTGACATCATCATCATCATCATCATCATCACCACAATTATGATATCTTCTCCATTGTGACATCACCACCATTATGACATCACCATTATGACATTATCACTATTGTGACAACATTATCATTATGACATCATCATCATCATCATCATCATCATCATCATCATCATCATCATCATCACAATTATGATATCTTCACCATTGTGATATCTTCACCATTGTGACATCATCACTATTATGACATCACCATTATGACATGATCACCATTATGACATTATCACTATTTTGGACAACATTATCATTATGACATCATCATCATCACAATTATGATATATTCACCATTGTGACATCATCACTATTATGCCATCATCACCATTATGACATGAACACCAGTATGACCTTATCACTATTGTGACAACATTATCATTATGACATCATCATCATCATCATCATCATCATCATCATAAATTATGACATCTTCACCAGTATGACATCATCACTATTATGACATCACCATTATGAAATGGACACCAGTATGACATTATCACTATTTTGGACAACATTATCATTATGACATCATTATCATCGCAATTATGATATCTTCACCATTGTGACATCATCACCATTATGACATCATCACCATTATAACATGAACACCAGTATGACCTTATCACTATTGTGACAACATTATCATTATGACATCATCATCATCATCATCATCATCATCAACATAATCATCATCACAATGATGATATCTTCACCACTGTGACATCATCACCATTATGACATGAACACCATTATGACATTATCACTATTTTGACAACATTATCATTATGACATCATCATCATCATCATCATCATCATCACAATTATGATATCTTCACCATTATGACATCATCACTATTATGACATGAACAACATTATGACATTATCACTATTTTAGACAACATTATCATTATGACATCATCATCATCATCATCATCACAAGTATGATATTTTCACCATTGTGACATCATCACTATTATGACATCACAATTAAGACATGAACAAAATTATGACATTATCACTATTTTGGACAACATTATCATTATGACATCATCATCGTCAGCATCATCATCATCATCATCATCATCATCATCATCATCACCACATTTATGATATCTTCACCATTGTGACATAATTACTATTATGCCATCACAATTATGACATAAACACCTTTATGACATTATCACTATTCTGACAACATTATCATTATGACATCATCATCATCATCATCATCACCACAATTATGATATCTTCACCATTGTGACATCATCACTATTATGACATCATTGCCATTATGACATGAACACCATTATGACATTATCACTATTGTGACATCATCATCATCATCATCATCATCATTATGATATCTTAACCATTGTGACAACATCACATTTATGACATCACCATTATGACATTATCACTATTTTGGACAACATTATGATTATGACATCATCATCATCATCAACATAATAATCATCATCATCATTATCACAATTATGATATCTACACCATTGTGACATCATCACTATTATGACATCACAATTATGACATGAACAAAATTATGACATTATCACTATTTTGGACAACATTATCATTATGACATCATCATCATCAACATCATCATCATCATCATCATCACCATTATCATCATCATCACAATTATGATATCTTCACCATTGTAACATCATCACTATTATGACATCACCATTATGACATGAACACCATTATGACATTATCACTATTGTGACAACGTTATCATTATATCATCATCATCATCAACATCAACAGCAGCAGCATCATCATTATTATTATCATCACACTTATTATAACTTCACCACTGTGACATCATCACTATTATGACATCATCACCATTATGACATGAACACCATTATGACATTATCACTATTGTGACAACATTATCATTATGACATCATCATCATCATCATCATCATCATGATTATTATATCTTCACCATTGTGACATCATCTCTATTATGACATCATCACCTTTATGACATGAACACCATTATGACATTATCACTATTGTGACAACATTATCATTATGACATCATCATCATCACAATTATGATATATTCACCATTGTGACATCATCACTATTATGACATCATCACCATTATGACATGAACACCAGTATGACCTTATCACTATTGTGACAACATTATCATTATGACATCATCATCATCATCATCATCAACATCATCATCCTCATCATCATCATCATAATTATGATATCTTCACCAGTATGACATCATCACTATTATGACATCACCATTATGACATGAACACCATTATGACATTATCACTATTGTGACAACATTATCATTATGACATCATCATCATCATCATCATCATCACTATTATGACATCATCACCATTATGACATTATCACTATTGTGACAACATTATCATTATGACATCATCATCATCATCATCATCATCATCATCATCACAATTATGATATCTTAACCATTGTGACATCATCACATTTATGACATCACCATTATGACATGAACACCATTATGACATTATCACTATTTTGGACACCATTATCATTATGACATCATCATCAACATCATCATCATCATCATCATCATCACAATTATGATAACTTCACCATTGTGACATCATCACTATTATGACATCATCACTATTATGACATAAACACCATTATGACATTATCACTATTCTGACAACATTATCATAATGACATCATCATCATAATCATCATCATCATCATCATCATCACAATTATGATATCTTCACCATTGTGACATCATCACCATTATGACATCATCACCATTATAACATGAACACCAGTATGACCTTATCACTATTGTGACAACATTATCATTATGACATCATCATCATCATCATCATCATCATCATCATCATCAACATAATCATCATCACAATGATGATATCTTCACCACTGTGACATCATCACCATTATGACA
>NC_086447.1:622054402-622061902 GCF_028390025.1 Pseudophryne corroboree | reverse complement strand
AACATTATCAATATGACATCATCATCCTCATCATCATCATCATAATTATGATATCTTCACCATTGTGACATCATCACTATTATGCCATCATCACCATTATGACATGAACACCAGTATGACCTTATCACTATTGTGACAACATTATCATTATGACATCATCAACATCATCATCATAATTATGATATCTTCACCAGTATGACATCATCACTATTATGACATCACCATTCTGACATGAACACCATTATGACATTATCACTATTGTGACAACATTATCATTATGACATCATCATCATCATCATCATCATCATAATGATATCTTCACCAGTATGACATCATCACTATTATGACATCACCATTCTGACATGAACACCATTATGACATTATCACTATTGTGACATCATCATCATTCTAACATCATCATCATCATCATCATCATCATCATCATCATCATTATGATATCTTCACCAGTATGACATCATCACTATTATGACATCACCATTATGAAATGGACACCAGTATGACATTATCACTTTTTTGGACAACATTATCATTATGACATCATCATCATCATCATCATCATCAACATATTCATCATCACAATTATGATATCTTCACCATTGGGACATCATCACTATTATGACATCACCATTATGACATTATCACCATTATGACATTATCACTATTTTGGACAACATTATCATTATGACATCATTATCATCGCAATTATGATATCTTCACCATTGTGACATCATCACTATTATGACATCACAATTATGACATGAACAAAATTATGACATTATCACTATTTTGGACAACATTATCATTATGACATCATCATCATCATCATCATCATCATCATCACAATTATGATATCTTCACCACTGTGACATCATCACTATTATGACATCATCACCATTATGACATGAACACCATTATGACATTATCACTATTGTGACAACATTATCATCATCATCATCATCATCACAATTATGATATCTTCACCATTGTGACATCATCACTATTATGACATCACAATTATGACATGAACACCTTTATGACATTATCACTATTGTGACATCATCATCATCATCATCATCATCATCATCATGATATTTTAACCATTGTGACAACATCACATTTTTGACATCACCATTGTGACATCATCACTATTATGACATCACAATTATGACATGAACAAAATTATGACATTATCACTATTTTGGACAACATTATGATTAGGACATCATCATAGTCATCATCATCATCAACATCATCATCACCATTATCATCATCATAATTATGATATCTTCACCATTGTGACATCATCACTATTATGACATCACCATTATGACATGAACACCATTATGACATTATCGCTATTGTGACAATGTTATCATTATGACATCATCAGCAGCAGCAGCATCAGCATCATTATCCTCACACTTATTATAACTTCACCACTGTGACATCATCACTATTATGACATCATCACCATTATGACATGAACACCATTATGACATTATCACTATTGTGACAACATTATAATTATGACATCATCATCATCATCATCATCATCATCACAATTATGATATATTCACCATTGTGACATCATCACTGTTATGCCATCATCACCATTATGACATGAACACCAGTATGACCTTATCACTATTGTGACAACATTATCATTATGACATCATCATCATCATCATCATCATCATCATCATCATCATCATCATCATCATCATATTATGACATCTTCACCAGTATGACATCATCACTATTATGACATCACCATTATGAAATGGACACCAGTATGACATTATCACTATTTTGGACAACATTATCATTATGACATCATTATCATCGCAATTATGATATCTTCACCATTGTGACATCATCACCATTATGACATCATCACCATTATAACATGAACACCAGTATGACCTTATCACTATTGTGACAACATTATCATTATGACATCATCATCATCATCATCATCATCAACATAATCATCATCACAATGATGATATCTTCACCACTGTGACATCATCACCATTATGACATGAACACCATTATGACATTATCACTATTTTAGACAACATTATCATTATGACATCATCATCATCATCATCATCACAAGTATGATATTTTCACCATTGTGACATCATCACTATTATGACATCACAATTAAGACATGAACAAAATTATGACATTATCACTATTTTGGACAACATTATCATTATGACATCATCATCGTCAGCATCATCATCATCATCATCATCATCATCACATTTATGATATCTTCACCATTGTGACATAATTACTATTATGCCATCACAATTATGACATAAACACCTTTATGACATTATCACTATTCTGACAACATTATCATTATGACATCATCATCATCACCACAATTATGATATCTTCACCATTGTGACATCATCACTATTATGACATCATTGCCATTATGACATGAACACCATTATGACATTATCACTATTGTGACATCATCATCATCATTATGATATCTTAACCATTGTGACAACATCACATTTATGACATCACCATTATGACATTATCACTATTTTGGACCACATTATCATTATGACATCATCATCATCATCATCATCATCATCATCATCATCACAAGTATGATATTTTCACCATTGTGACATCATCACTATTATGACATCACAATTATGACATGAACAAAATTATGACATTATCACTATTTTGGACAACATTATGATTATGACATCATCATCATCATCAACATATTAATAATCATCATCATCATTATCACAATTATGATATCTACACCATTGTGACATCATCACTATTATGACATCACAATTATGACATGAACAAAATTATGACATTATCACTATTTTGGACAACATTATCATTATGACATCATCATCATCATCAACATCATCATCATCACCACCATTATCATCATCATAATTATGATATCTTCACCATTGTAACATCATCACTATTATGACATCACCATTATGACATGAACACCATTATGACATTATCACTATTGTGACAACGTTATCATTATATCATCATCATCATCATCATCAACATCAACAGCAGCAGCATCATCATTATCATCACACTTATTATAACTTCACCACTGTGACATCATCACTATTATGACATCATCACCATTATGACATGAACACCATTATGACATTATCACTATTGTGACAACATTATCATTATGACATCATCATCATCATCATGATTATTATATCTTCACCATTGTGACATCATCTCTATTATGACATCATCACCTTTATGACATGAACACCATTATGACATTATCACTATTGTGACAACATTATCATTATGACATCATCATCATCACAATTATGATATATTCACCATTGTGACATCATCACTATTATGACATCATCACCATTATGACATAAACACCATTATGATATTATCACTATTGTGACAACATTATCAATATGACATCATCATCCTCATCATCATCATCATAATTATGATATCTTCACCATTGTGACATCATCACTATTATGCCATCATCACCATTATGACATGAACACCAGTATGACCTTATCACTATTGTGACAACATTATCATTATGACATCATCAACATCATCATCATAATTATGATATCTTCACCAGTATGACATCATCACTATTATGACATCACCATTCTGACATGAACACCATTATGACATTATCACTATTGTGACAACATTATCATTATGACATCATCATCATCATCATAATGATATATTCACCAGTATGACATCATCACTATTATGACATCACCATTCTGACATGAACACCATTATGACATTATCACTATTGTGACATCATCATCATTCTGACATCATCATCATCATCATCATATTATGATATCTTCACCAGTATGACATCATCACTATTATGACATCACCATTATGAAATGGACACCAGTATGACATTATCACTTTTTTGGACAACATTATCATTATGACATCATCATCATCATCATCATCAACATATTCATCATCACAATTATGATATCTTCACCATTGGGACATCATCACTATTATGACATCACCATTATGACATTATCACCATTATGACATTATCACTATTTTGGACAACATTATCATTATGACATCATTATCATCGCAATTATGATATCTTCACCATTGTGACATCATCACTATTATGACATCACAATTATGACATGAACAAAATTATGACATTATCACTATTTTGGACAACATTATCATTATGCATCATCATCATCATCATCATCATCATCATCATCATCATCACAATTATGATATCTTCACCACTGTGACATCATCACTATTATGACATCATCACCATTATGACATGAACACCATTATGACATTATCACTATTGTGACAACATTATCATCATCATCATCATCACAATTATGATATCTTCACCATTGTGACATCATCACTATTATGACATCACAATTATGACATGAACACCTTTATGACATTATCACTATTGTGACATCATCATCATCATCATCATCATGATATCTTAACCATTGTGACAACATCACATTTTTGACATCACCATTGTGACATCATCACTATTATGACATCACAATTATGACATGAACAAAATTATGACATTATCACTATTTTGGACAACATTATGATTACGACATCATAGTCATCATCATCATCATCAACATCATCATCACCATTATCATCATCATAATTATGATATCTTCACCATTGTGACATCATCACTATTATGACATCACCATTATGACATGAACACCATTATGACATTATCGCTATTGTGACGTTATCATTATGACATCATCATCATCATCATCATCATCAGCAGCAGCATCATTATCATCACACTTTTTATAACTTCACCACTGTGACATCATCACTATTATGACATCATCACCATTATGACATGAACACCATTATGACGTTATCACTATTGTGACAACGTTATCATTATGACATCATCATTATCATCATCAGCAGCAGCAGCATCATTATCATCACACTTATTATAACTTCACCACTGTGACATCATCACTATTATGACATCATCACCATTATGACATGAACACCATTATGACATTATCACTATTGTGACAACATTATCATTATGACATCATCATCATCATCATCATCATCATCATGATATCTTCACCATTGTGACATCATCTCTATTATGACATCATCACCTTTATGACATGAACACCATTATGACATTATCACTATTGTGACAACATTATCATTATGACATCATCATCATCATCACAATTATGATATATTCACCATTGTGACATCATCACTATTATGCCATCACCATTATGACATGAACACCAGTATGACCTTATCACTATTGTGACAACATTATCATTATGACATCAACATCATCATCATCATCATCATCATCATCAACAACATATTCATCATCATCACAATTATGATATCTTCACCATTGGGACATCATCACTATTATGACATCACCATTATGACATGATCACCATTATGACATTATCACTATTTTGGACAACATTATCATTATGACATCATTATCATCGCAATTATGATATCTTCACCATTGTGACATCATCACCATTATGACATCATCACCATTATAACATGAACACCAGTATGACCTTATCACTATTGTGACAACATTATCATTATGACATCATCATCATCATCAACATAATCATCATCACAATGATGATATCTTCACCACTGTGACATCATCACTATTATGACATCATCACCATTATGACATGAACACCATTATGACATTATCACTATTGTGACAACATTATCATTATGACATCATCATCATCATCATCATCACAATTATGATATCTTCACCATTATGACATCATCACTATTATGACATCATCACCATTATGACATGAACACCATTATGACATCATCACTATTATGACATAACCATTATGACATGAACACCATTATGACATTATCACTATTGTGACATTATCATTATGACATCATCATCATCATCATCATCACAATTATGATATCTTCACCATTGTGACATCATCACTATTATGACATCATCATTATGATATCTTAACCATTGTGACAACATCACATTTTTGACATCACCATTATGACATTATCACTTTTTTAGACAACATTATCATTATGACATCATCATCATCATCATCATCATCATCATCATCATCATCACAAGTATGATATTTTCACCATTGTGACATCATCACTATTATGACATCACAATTATGACATGAACACCTTTATGACATTATCACTATTCTGACAACATTATCATTATGACATCATCATCATCATCATCATCATCATTGCAATTATGATATTTTCACCATTGTGACATCATCACTATTATGACATCATTGCCATTATGACATGAACACCATTATGACATTATCACTATTGTGACATCATCATCATCATCATCATCATCATCATCATCATGATATCTTAACCATTGTGACAACATCACATTTATGACATCACCATTATGACATTATCACTATTTTGGACCACATTATCATTATGACATCATCATCATCATCAACATAATAATAATCATCATCATCATTATTATCACAATTATGATATCTACACCATTGTGACATCATCACTATTATGACATCACAATTATGACATGAACAAAATTATGACATTATCACTATTTTGGACAACATTATCATTATGACATCATCATCAACATCATCATCATCACCATTATCATCATAATTATGATATCTTCACCATTGTAACATCATCACTATTATGACATCACCATTATGACATGAACACCATTATGACATTATCACTATTGTGACAACGTTATCATTATATCATCATCATCATCAACATCAACAGCAGCAGCATCATCATTATCATCACACTTATTATAACTTCACCACTGTGACATCATCACTATTATGACATCATCACCATTATGACATGAACACCATTATGACATTATCACTATTGTGACAACATTATCATTATGACATCATCATCATCATCATCATCATGATTATTATATCTTCACCATTGTGACATCATCTCTATTATGACATCATCACCTTTATGACATGAACACCATTATGACATTATCACTATTGTGACAACATTATCATTATGACATCATCATCATCATCATCATCATCATCATCATCATCACAATTATGATATATTCACCATTGTGACATCATCACTATTATGACATCATCACCATTATGACATGAACACCATTATGACATTATCACTATTGTGACAACATTATCATTATGACATCATCATCATCATCATCATCATCATCATCATCATCACTATTATGACATCATCACCATTATGATATTATCACTATTGTGACAACATTATCATTATGACATCATCATCATCATCATCATCACAATTATGATATCTTAACCATTGTGACATCATCACATTTATGACATCACCATT
>NC_086447.1:622026902-622051902 GCF_028390025.1 Pseudophryne corroboree | reverse complement strand
CTTCACCATTGTGACATCATTACTATTATGACATCACAATTATGACATGAACACGTTTATGACATTATCACTATTCTGACAACATTATCATTATGACATCATCATCATCATCATCATCATCACCACAATTATGATATCTTCACCATTGTGACATCATCACTATTATGACATCATTGCCATTATGACATGAACACCATTATGACATTATCACTATTGTGACAACATTATCATTATGACATCATCATCATCATCATCATCATCATTAACATCCTCAAAATCATCATCATCATAATCATCACAATTATGATATCTTCACCATTGTGACATCATCACTATTATGACATCACCATTACGACATGAACACCATTATAACATTATCACTATGGTTCACTAAGCTGAACTACTTCATGAGAATGGAAGATCTGTTCCTCTCATCGATAGGCAAATCTAGTGAATTCGATGCCACATGGGCCCCCTGGTTGGAATACAAGACCTCCCCAACATACCTGGCCACTCCCTTGGAAAGCAACTGAACTCTCCTTTGGAACAACCCGGTTCCTCAGTAGTGGTAATCCCCCCCCCCCCTCTCTGTCCTTATCTTACCCTATCCCCTCCTTGTCCCACACTTTTTTCTTCTTCTAGCTAATCGCCCTTGGGCGCCCCTATTCTTTGACTTCTTTCTTAGTCTAATACCCTATATATATTCCAAGATGAGAGCACCTTCAAAGAAATGGGATATACTTACCTTACACGCTATTGAGCATATGTCCCTCCTAATTTAGCTATTCACCACCACAAGGTTGTTTACTCTTTCCAGTAACATATGTACAATGCGAATGTTAGCTACCAAATGTGCTCTGTTGTTACTGATACTTCTATCTGTTTGTATATTTGGGAGTGCTCTCCCCATATCTGTTAATGCAACTAAAATCTCTAATAAAAACTGATTATACAAACATTATCACTATGGTGACAACATTATCATTATGACATCATCATCATCATCATCATTATTATCATATCTTCACCATTGTGACATCATCACTATTATGACATCATCACCAATATGACATCATCACCAATATGACATTGTCACTATGGTGACAACATTATCATTATGACATCATCATCATCACCACAATTATGATATTTTCACCATTGTGACATCATCATTATTATGACATCATCACCAATATGACATGAACAATATTATGACATTATCACTATTTTAGACAACATTATCATTATGTCATCATCATCATCATTTTCACAATGATGTTATCTTCACCACTGTGACATCATAACTATTATGCCATCACCATTATGACATGAACACCAGTATGACATTATCACTATTGTGACAACATTACCATTATGACATCATCATCATCATCATCATCATCATCATCATCATCATCATCACAATTATGATATCTAAACCATTGTGACATCATCACATTTATGACATCACCATTATGACATGAACACAATTATGACATTATCACTATTTTGGACAACATTATCATTATGACATCATCATCAACATCATCATCATCATCATCATCATCACAAGTATGATATCTTCACAATTGGGACATCATCACTATTATGACATCACCATTATGAAATGGACACCAGTATGACATTATCACTATTTTGGACAACATTATCATTATGACATCATCATCATCATCAACATAATCATCATCATCATCACAATTATGATATCTTCACCATTGGGACATCATCACTATTATGACATCACCATTATGACATGAACACAATTATGACATTATCACTATTTTGGACAACATTATCATTATGACATCATCATCAACATCATCATCATCATCATCATCATCACAAGTATGATATCTTCACAATTGGGACATCATCACTATTATGACATCACCATTATGAAATGGACACCAGTATGACATTATCACTATTTTGGACAACATTATCATTATGACATCATCATCATCATCATCAACATAATCATCATCATCATCATCACAATTATGATATCTTCACCATTGGGACATCATCACTATTATGACATCACCATTATGACATGATCACCATTATGACATTATCACTATTTTGGACAACATTATCATTATGACATCATTATCATCGCAATTATGATATCTTCGCCATTGTGACATCATCACTATTATGACATCATCACCATTATGACATGAACACCATTATGACATTATCACTATTTTGGACAACATTATCATTATGTCATCATCATCATATCTTCACCAGTATGACATCATCACTATTATGACATCACCATTATGACATGAACACCATTATGACATTATCACTATTTTGGACAACATTATCATTATGACATCATCATCATCAACATCATCATCATCGTCATCACCACAATTATGATATCTTCACCATTGTGACATCATCACTATTATGACATGAACACCAGTATGACCTTATCACTATTGTGACAACATTATCATTATGACATCATCATCAACATCGTCATCATCATCATCATCATCATCATTATTATGATATCTTCACTATTATGACATCACAATTATGACATAAACACCTTTATGACATTATCACTATTCTGACAACATTATCATTATGACATCATCATCATCATCATCATCATCACAATTATGATATCTTCACCATTGTGACATCATCACTATTATGACATCACAATTATGACATGAACACCTTTATGACATTATCACTATTGTGACAACATTATCATTATGACATCATCATCATCATCATCATTATTATCATCACCATCATCATCGTCATCACCACAATTATGATATCTTCACCATTGTGACATCATCACCATTATGACATGAACACCATTATGACCTTATCACTATTTTGGACAACATTATCATTATGACATCATCATCAACATCGTCGTCGTCATCATCATCATCATGATATCTTCACCATTGTGACATCATCACTATTATGACATCACAATTATGACATGAACACCTTTATGACATTATCACTATTGTGACAACATTATCATTATGACATCATCATCATCATCATCATCATTAACATAATCATCATCATCACCACAATTATGATATCTTCACCATTGTGACATAATCACTATTATGACATCACAATTATGACATGAACAAAATTATGACATTATCACTATTTTGGACAACATTATCAGTATGACATCATCATCATCATCATCATCACAATTATGATATCTTCACCATTGTGACATCATCACTATTATGACATCACAATTATGACATGAACACCTTTATGACATTATCACTATTGTGACAACATTATCATTATGACATCATCATCATCATCATCATCATCATCATCATCATCAACATCATCATCATCATCATCATAAGTATGATATCTTCACCATTGTGACATCATCACTATTATGACATCATTGCCATTATGACATGAACACCATTATGACATTATCACTATTGTGACATCATCATCATCATCATCATCATCATCATCATCATCACAATTATGATATCTTAACCATTGTGACATCATCACATTTATTACATCACCATTATGACATGAACACCATTATGACATTATCACTATTTTGGACAACATTATCATTATGACATCATCATCATCATCATCATCATCAACATAATCATCATCATCATAAGTATGATATATTCACCATTGTGACATCATCACTATTATGACATCACAATTATGACATGAACAAAATTATGACATTATCATTATTTTTGACAACATTATCATTATGATATCATCATCATCAACATCATCATCATAGTCATTATCACAATTATGATATATTCACCATTGGGACATCATCACTATTATGACATCATCATTATGACATGAACACCAGTATGACATTATCACTATTTTGGACAACATCATCATTATGTCATCATCAACAACATCATCATCATCATCATCACAATTTTGATAACT
This sequence comes from Pseudophryne corroboree, assembly GCF_028390025.1. NCBI lineage: Eukaryota > Metazoa > Chordata > Amphibia > Anura > Myobatrachidae > Pseudophryne > Pseudophryne corroboree. The sequence continues at coordinate 622,047,921 of NC_086447.1, read as the reverse complement.
TCACCATTGTGACATCATCACTATTATGACACCATCACCATTATGACATGAACACCATTATGAAATTATCACTATGGTGACAACATTATCATTATGACATCATCATCATCATCATCCTCATCATCCTCATCATCATCATCATCACCACAATCATATCTTCACCATTGTGACATCATCACCATTATGACATGAACACCATTATGACATTATCACTATTTTGGACAACATTATCATTATGACATCATCATCATCATCATCATCATCACAAGTATGATATTTTCACCATTGTGACATCATCACTATTATGACATCACAATTATGACATGAACAATATTATGACATTATCACTATTTTGGACAACATTATGAGTATGACATCATCATCAACATAATCATCATCATCATCATTATCACAATTATGATATCTACACCATTGTGACATCATCACTTTTATGACATCACAATTATGACATGAACAAAATTATGACATTATCACTGTGACGACATGTGATGACACAGCCAGCGTGTCGTGTCGCACAGTGGTAAAAGACACGTGGTTACTTTCCTAGCCCTGGTCCTACACATGGACTTCACCAATTGCCAATATGTTATTAGTTATATGTTAGGCAATATTGTATTATATTGTATGATATTATTGTTACAAGGGTACAGTTATGTTTTCAATGTATATATATGAATGTATTGGTTATTCTGCTATAGTTTGTAAAATAATGTTTCCCCATGTGACGATCAGATAACCTATGTATTTGCTCTGTCTGGGAAGATACAGCCAGTCTCAGATGTCAGGCCATACACCCCCCTCATTCTTCCCCACACAATGGATTCCAGGCCACACAATCAGATTAAGTAAGGTTACTTTAGTTAACATCTATTGTGGCCTAGGGGACATGCCTGGGCATGTGAAAATAGGGTTGCTCTGAAACTGTCTGGGGGTGTCGCCTTATTGTAGGAAAGACAAAGGTTTGATAATAGCAAAGAGGGGACGGGAGACAGAGAGAGAGAGGCAGGAGACTGACTAAGAAGTAATGTTCTGTCAGGAGCTCCAGGAGGGATTGTCGTGTAGAATTGGATCACAGAAGTGTGCTGAGCTGTTTATAACCCATTCTGTTCAATAAACCACTGTTGGTTTTCATCTACCACCGTGACTGAGTGATTTGGAACCCAGTATCCTCACATTTGGTGGCAGCAGTGGGATCACTCAAGACACCAGCAGAAAGGTATAAACCACAGCAGGCAATGGATTCCGCCCCGCTATGCTACCGTTACAGCAAGAAGGATCAACTACAGGACCTCTGTCGAGCAAGACGGATTGAGTTTAATACAGTGGATACCAAGGAATCCCTAATTGGAAAACTGGCTCAATGGGACGTTGAGCACCCTTGTGATAAGGAGGAAGAGGAGGATATGGTCGAGGCCTCAGCGGAGGAGACCAGTAATGGAACCAGGGCAGTGGAGCTTGTGGTTGAAAGTTTGTCAGCATATCGGCAGGCTGAGAAGCCGGATCTTTTATTTATAGTTTCCAAAATGCAGTACATTTGGGAGTACTGGAATGATGCTCAGTGGGAAATCAGCAGGTGGAGAGTATCCAGCATACAGGACAAGTTGTGTCATCTTGGGAATGCGTTCATGCACTGCAGAAGTGAAGCAGCCACATGGAATCTGCTGAGGGAGCCAGAGTTTGAGGATTTCAGGGAGGAAGTGATCGCCACAGTGGCCCAAATGACACAAAGTATACAATATACAGAGACGGAAGAGCAAGTGCAGAGTAAATTGCCTTCCCGGACAGAGCCAGAAGAAGTGGCATTGGATCGGGGGCCCCTGGATACCCCAGCATGGCGAGGCCAGTGTTACAGGGTGGATGCTGAAAGGCACCACCTGCAACAGCTTCTCCCATACCCAAGGGAAGAAGTTGCCCAGTGGTCTATACGGAAGGAAGCACACGAAGTGAAGACAGCAGTGAGCACAATCCAGGCACCCCAGGAGGAACTGCACTACAACTTCCCTTTTGCTGAGATGGAGGATGAGGACTTGGTGAGAGAGTGTCAAGAACTGTCTGCCCAGTATGTTACACTGGAAAAGGATGACCTTGACCAGGTGGATGCAAGGAAGCGCTGTCTGCAACCCGTTCTCTTCTCCCTGGGGGAATGTCACAGTGAAACACTCAGTGACCGGCCTGAGCTGTGCTACAACTGGCCATTTGCAGGCTTGGAGGATATAGAAACCACCCCAGAGAGCCAGCGAGACATTGAGGAAGAAGTTGCCACTATCACCCGACCACCACTTCAGCAACAGAGCCTCCAAGGGAATCCTTCAGGTGAGCACCAACCAGTCCTGGCTATTGAGCCATTTACAGTGTTGTGTTTGGGGGAGGCTACTGAAAATGAGAAGGAAGTGGGGTCTGTCATCCAAACACCCCAGGAGAAGATGCACTATGCCTTCACATTGGCAGAGGTGGAAGAGGAGATCTCTGCGAGGGCAGCAGTAGGTGGCAATGTCCCAACTATAAGCATGGCTAGTGCAGACAGTGTCTCACTTCAGGCTGATCAGCATATTCGGCTGAGGGAGGCCTATTGTGAAGCTATGTTCATGGCTGCCCCAGTTATTTTATCAGAAAAGGATGTTCAGGAAGGGCCCAGTGTATCCCCAGCTATTGTATCTCTCCCAGAAGATTCTGGTGGTCTGTTCCCATTCAGTGAACTTGATGGTAAGGAGCTGCAGTCTGAATGCCAGAATCTTCCCTATGACTCAGAGAAAATCCAGTTATCAGACCTGGTGAAAATAGCATCAGCTCAGGAACTGGAAGGGAACATGTTGCTCTACTCTAGGGCACCTGAATGTGTTTTGGACTGGCATTGTGTGCAAGGTGAAATGACTGACTCTAACCAGGACAATGGTGGTCAGCCAGGACATGTAGCAGTGAATGGAGAAGGTAATGCCACTGTCCCTGTGAACCTACATCCATGTTCCAGTACAACCATGGTCGAGTTGGTGGGTACACACAAGGGAGGTGAGCAGATTGTACTCCAGGTCAAAGCATACAGGACTCAGAGTAGGATCCCACAAAGTACCAAGCCAGCCAGGCTGGAGGAAGCATTTACCCAGGATAGCACAGAAGAAACTTCTGGCATGCAGGAATCCCCATTATGCCCTGACAATTACCATACCCGTGGATCATGTTTGGGGGAGGGAAGCCACTGTCCTGATGCACCAGAGGTGATGGAAGTGGGGTTCCCAGGGAATACATTGTTGGGGAGGGAGAGTGAGGGCCCCAGAGATCAGATTTTGTTTATGGAGGAAAATTGTGACTATCTGCAATGTGAGGTTACCCAGTTGGGTGTAGGGGAATTATTAGGTCCCCAGGTGCAGTTATGGGACTTATTGAATTACACTGTTGCACATGCTGTTACCCCAACCCAGCGGCTGTCTACAAAGGGGACTTTGATTAATGTATTTGGATTTGACACTGGGGGGAAATACAAGAACTATGGACTGCTGATCACGTTTCCACCGGACCCTGGTAAGACTGTATTGATTTATGTACTGTGGGCCACACACCCACCAGACCGGGGAAAGAAATCCCCACACAAGCCTCATGACAATTACCACATACTTTGGACATGGGAGGCTGGTGGGCTCCCTACCAGCTGTACAATGCTATTCACAAAACCACCAGACCCACTAGAGAAACCAGCCAGTCATTGTTATGACGGGGCACAGACTGTCTGATGTAGGAGAGCACCACTGCACTCAGCAAGCTTCAGCTACTTAGGACACAGGGCAAGAAAGTAGGGGGAGGTAATGTGACGACATGTGATGACACAGCCAGCGTGTCGTGTCGCACAGTGGTAAAAGACACGTGGTTACTTTCCTAGCCCTGGTCCTACACATGGACTTCACCAATTGCCAATATGTTATTAGTTATATGTTAGGCAATATTGTATTATATTGTATGATATTATTGTTACAAGGGTACAGTTATGATTTCAATGTATATATATGAATGTATTGGTTATTCTGCTATAGTTTGTAAAATAATGTTTCCCCATGTGACGATCAGATAACCTATGTATTTGCTCTGTCTGGGAAGATACAGCCAGTCTCAGATGTCAGGCCATACACCCCCCTCATTCTTCCCCACACAATGGATTCCAGGCCACACAATCAGATTAAGTAAGGTTACTTTAGTTAACATCTATTGTGGCCTAGGGGACATGCCTGGGCATGTGAAAATAGGGTTGCTCTGAAACTGTCTGGGGGTGTCGCCTTATTGTAGGAAAGACAAAGGTTTGATAATAGCAAAGAGGGGACGGGAGACAGAGAGAGAGAGGCAGGAGACTGACTAAGAAGTAATGTTCTGTCAGGAGCTCCAGGAGGGATTGTCGTGTAGAATTGGATCACAGAAGTGTGCTGAGCTGTTTATAACCCATTCTGTTCAATAAACCACTGTTGGTTTTCATCTACCACCGTGACTGAGTGATTTGGAACCCAGTATCCTCACATTTGGTGGCAGCAGTGGGATCACTCAAGACACCAGCAGAAAGGTATAAACCACAGCAGGCAATGGATTCCGCCCCGCTATGCTACCGTTACAGCAAGAAGGATCAACTACAGGACCTCTGTCGAGCAAGACGGATTGAGTTTAATACAGTGGATACCAAGGAATCCCTAATTGGAAAACTGGCTCAATGGGACGTTGAGCACCCTTGTGATAAGGAGGAAGAGGAGGATATGGTCGAGGCCTCAGCGGAGGAGACCAGTAATGGAACCAGGGCAGTGGAGCTTGTGGTTGAAAGTTTGTCAGCATATCGGCAGGCTGAGAAGCCGGATCTTTTATTTATAGTTTCCAAAATGCAGTACATTTGGGAGTACTGGAATGAAGCTCAGTGGGAAATCAGCAGGTGGAGAGTATCCAGCATACAGGACAAGTTGTGTCATCTTGGGAATGCGTTCATGCACTGCAGAAGTGAAGCAGCCACATGGAATCTGCTGGGGGAGCCAGAGTTTGAGGATTTCAGGGAGGAAGTGATCGCCACAGTGGCCCAAATGACACAAAGTATACAATATACAGAGACGGAAGAGCAAGTGCAGAGTAAATTGCCTTCCCGGACAGAGCCAGAAGAAGTGGCATTGGATCGGGGGCCCCTGGATACCCCAGCATGGCGAGGCCAGTGTTACAGGGTGGATGCTGAAAGGCACCACCTGCAACAGCTTCTCCCATACCCAAGGGAAGAAGTTGCCCAGTGGTCTATACGGAAGGAAGCACACGAAGTGAAGACAGCAGTGAGCACAATCCAGGCACCCCAGGAGGAACTGCACTACAACTTCCCTTTTGCTGAGATGGAGGATGAGGACTTGGTGAGAGAGTGTCAAGAACTGTCTGCCCAGTATGTTACACTGGAAAAGGATGACCTTGACCAGGTGGATGCAAGGAAGCGCTGTCTGCAACCCGTTCTCTTCTCCCTGGGGGAATGTCACAGTGAAACACTCAGTGACCGGCCTGAGCTCCAGGAGGGATTGTCGTGTAGAATTGGATCACAGAAGTGTGCTGAGCTGTTTATAACCCATTCTGTTCAATAAACCACTGTTGGTTTTCATCTACCACCGTGACTGAGTGATTTGGAACCCAGTATCCTCACAATCACTATTTTGGACAACATTATCATTATGACATCATCATCGTCATCATCATCACCATTATCATCATCATAATTATGATATATTCACCATTGTGACATCATCACTAATATGACATCACCATTATGACATGAACACCATTATGACATTATCACTATTGTGACAATGTTATCATTATGACATCATCATCATCATCATCATCATCATCATCATCACAATTATGATATCTTCACCATTGTGACATCATCACTATTATGACATCACAATTATGACATGAACACCTTTATGACATTATCACTATTGTGACAACGTTCTCATTATGACATCATCATCAGCAGCAGCAGCATCATTATCATCACACTTATTATAACTTCACCACTGTTACATCATCACTATTATGACATCATCACCATTATGACATGAACACCATTATGACATTATCACTATTGTGACAACATTATCATTATGACATCATCATCATCATCATCATCATCATGATTATGATATCTTCACCATTGTGACATCATCACTATTATGACATCATCACCATTATGACATGAACACCAGTATGACCTTATCACTATTGTGACAACATTATCATTATGACATCATCATAATCATCATCATCATCATCATTATATCTTCACCAGTATGACATCATCACTATTATGACATCACCATTATGACGTGAACACCATTATGACATTATCACTATTGTGACATCATCATCATCATCATCATCATCATCACTATTATGACATCATCACCATTATGACATTATCACTATTGTGACAACATTATCATTATGACATCATCATCATCACAATTATGATATCTTCACCATTGTGACATCATCACTATTATGACATCACAATTATGACATGAACACTTTTATGACATTATCACTATTGTGACAAAATTATCATTATGACATCATCATCATCATCACCACAGTTATTATATCTTCAGCATTGTGACATCATCACTATTATGACATCATTGCCATTATGACATGAACACCATTATGACATTATCACTATTGTGACATCATCATCATAATTATGATATCTTAACCATTGTGACATCATCAAATTTATGACATCACCATTATGACATGAACACCATTATGACATTATCACTATTTTGGACAACATTATCATTATGACACCATCATCATCATCAACATAATCATCATCATCATCACAAGTATGATATCTTCACCATTGTGACATCATCACTATTATGACATCACAATTATGACATGAACAAAATTATGACATTATCACTATTTTTGACAACATTATCATTATATCATCATCATCATCATCATCATCATCAACATAATCATCATCGTCATTATCACAATTATGATATCTTCACCATTGGGACATCATCACTATTATGACATCACCATTATGACATGAACACCAGTATGACATTATCACTATTTTGGACAACATTATCCTTATGACATCATCATCATCATCATCATCAACAACATAATCATCATCACAATTATGATATCTTCACCATTAGGACATCATCACTATTATGACATCATCACCATTATGACATGAACACCAGTATGACATTATCACTATTGTGACAACATTATCATTATGACATCATCATCATCAACACAAGTATGATATTTTCACCATTGTGACATCATCACTATTATGACATCACCATTATGACATGAACAAAATGATGACATTATGCCTATTTTGGTTATTATGATAATGACATCATCATCATCATCATCATCGACATAATCATTATCACAATTATGATATCTACACCATTGTGACATCATCACTTTTATGACATCACAATTATGACATGAACAAAATTATGACATTATCACTATTTTGGACAACATCATCATTATGTCATCATCAACAACATCATCATCATCATCACAATTTTGATAACTTCACCATTGTGACATCATCACTATTATGACACCATCACCATTATGACATGAACACCATTATGAAATTATCACTATGGTGACAACATTATCATTATGACATCATCCTCCTCCTCATCATCATCATCATCATCACCACAATCATTATATCTTCACCATTGTGACATCATCACCATTATGACATGAACACCATTATGACATTATCACTATTTTGGACAACATTATCATTATGACATCATCATCATCATCATCATCATCATCATCATCATCATCACCATCATCATCACAATTATCATATCTTCACCATTGTGACATCATCACTATTATGACATCATTGCCATTATGACATGAACAACATTATGACATTATCACTATTGTGATAATATCATCAGTATCATCATTATGATATCTTAACCATTGTGACAACATCACATTTTTTACATCACCATTATGACATTATCACTATTTTGGACAACATTATCATTATGACATCATCATCATCATCGCAAGTATGATATTTTCACCATTGTGACATCATCACTATTATGACATCACAATTATGACATGAACAATATTATGACATTATCACTATTTTGGACAACATTATGCGTTTGACATCATCATCAACATAATCATCATCATCATAATTATCACAATTATGATATCTACACCATTGTGACATCATCACTTTTATGACATCACAATTATGACATGAACAAAATTATGACATTATCACTATTTTGGACAACATTATCATTATGACATCATCATCGTCATCATCATCACCATTATGATCATCATAATTATGATATATTCACCATTGTGACATCATCACTAATATGACATCACCATTATGACATGAACACCATTATGACATTATCACTATTGTGACAATGTTATCATTATGACATCATCAACATCATCATCATCAGCAGCAGCATCATTATCATCACACTTATTATAACGTCACCACTGTTACATCATCACTATTATGACATCATCACCATTATGACATGAACACCATTATGACATTATCACTATTGTGACAACATTATCATTATGACATATTCATCATCATCATCATCATCATCATCACAATTATGATATATTCACCATTGTGACATCATCACTATTATGACATCATCACCATTATGACATGAACACCAGTATGACCTTATCACTATTGTGACAACATTATCATTATGACATCATCATCATCATTATGATATCTTCACCAGTATGACATCATCACTATTATGACATCACCATTATGACATGAACACCATTATGACATTATCACTATTGTGACAACATCATCATCATCATCATCACTATTATGACATCATCACCATTATGACATTATCACTATTGTGACAACATTATCATTATGACATCATCATCATCATCATCATCACAATTATGATATATTCACCATTGTGACATCGTCACTATTATGACATCACAATTATGACATGAACACCTTTATGACATTATCACTATTGTGACAACGTTATCATTATGACATCATCATCATCATCATCATCATCATCATCAGCAGCAGCAGCATCATTATCATCACACTTATTATAACTTCACCACTGTTACATCATCACTATTATGACATCATCACCATTATGACATGAACACCATTATGACATTATCACTATTGTGACAACATTATCATTATGACATCATCATCATCATCATCATCATGATTATGATATCTTCACCATTGTGACATCATCACTATTATGACATCATCACCATTATGACATGAACACCAGTATGACCTTATCACTATTGTGACAACATTATCATTATGACATCATCATCATCATCATCATCATTATATCTTCACCAGTATGACATCATCACTATTATGACATCACCATTATGACGTGAACACCATTATGACATTATCACTATTGTGACATCATCATCATCATCATCATCATCATCATCATCATCATCACTATTATGACATCACCATTATGACATTATCACTATTGTGACAACATCATCATTATGACATCATCATCATCATCATCATCACAATTATGATATCTTCACCATTGTGACGTCATCACTATTATGACATCACAATTATGACATGAACACCTTTATGACATTATCACTATTGTGACAAAATTATCATTATGACATCATCATCATCATCATCATCATCATCACCACCACAGTTATGATATCTTCAGCATTGTGACATCATCACTATTATGACATCATTGCCATTATGACATGAACACCATTATGACATTATCACTATTGTGACATCATCATCATAATTATGATATCTTAACCATTGTGACATCATCAAATTTATGACATCACCATTATGACATGAACACCATTATGACATTATCACTATTTTGGACAACATTATCATTATGACATCATCATCATCAACATAATCATCATCATCATCACAAGTATGATATCTTCACCATTGTGACATCATCACTATTATGACATCACAATTATGACATGAACAAAATTATGACATTATCACTATTTTTGACAACATTATCATTATGATATCATCATCATCATCAACATAATCATCATCGTCATTATCACAATTATGATATTTTCACCATTGGGACATCATCACTATTATGACATCACCATTATGACATGAACACCAGTATGACATTATCACTATTTTGGACAACATTATCCTTATGACATCATCATCATCATCATCATCATCAACATAATCATCATCACAATTATGATATCTTCACCATTAGGACATCATCACTATTATGACATCATCACCATTATGACATGAACACCAGTATGACATTATCACTATTGTGACAACATTATCATTATGACATCATCATCATCATCACAAGTATGATATTTTCACCATTGTGACATCATCACTATTATGACATCACCATTATGACATGAACAAATTTATGACATTATGCCTATTTTGGACAACATTATCACGATGACATCATCATCATCATCATCATCATCATCATCATCACCATTATCATCATCATAATTATGATATCTTCACCATTGTGACATCATCACTATTATGACATCACCATTATGACATGTACACCATTATGACATTATCACTATTGTGACAACGTTATCATTATGACATCATCATCATCATCAGCAGCATCATTATCATCACACTTATTATAACTTCACCACTGTTACATCATCACTATTATGACATCATCACCATTATGACATGAACACCATTATGACATTATCACTATTGTGACAACATTATCATTATGACATCATCATCATCATCATCATCATCATCATCATGATATCTTCACCATTGTGACATCATCACTATTATGACATCATCACCATTATGACATGAACACCAGTATGACCTTATCACTATTGTGACAACATTATCATTATGACATCATCATCATCATTATATCTTCACCAGTATGACATCATCACTATTATGACATCACCATTATGACGTGAACACCATTATGACATTATCACTATTGTGACATCATCATCATCATCATCATCATCATCATCATCATCACTATTATGACATCATCACCATTATGACATTATCACTATTGTGACAACATTATCATTATGACATCATCATCATCATCATCATCACAATTATGATATCTTCACCATTGTGACATCATCACTATTATGACATCACAATTATGACATGAACACCTTTATGACATTATCACTATTGTGACAAAATTATCATTATGACATCATCACCACAATTATGATATCTTCAGCATTGTGACATCACTATTATGACATCATTGCCATTATGACATGAACACCATTATGACATTATCACTATTTTGGACAACATTATCATTATGACATCATCATCATCATCATCATCATCAACATAATCATCATCATCATCATCACACTTATGATATCTTCACCGTTGTGACATCATCACATTTATGACATCACAATTATGACATGAACAAAATTATGACATTATCACTATTTTTGACAACATTATCATTATGATATCATCATCATCATCATCATCATCATCAACATAATCATCATCATCATCATCATCATCACAATTATGATATCTTCACCATTGTGACATCATCACTATTATGACATCACCATTATGACATTATCACTATTGTGACAACGTTATCATTATGACATCATCATCATCATCAGCATCATTATCATCACACTTATTATATCTTCACCACTGTGACATCATCACTATTATGACATCATCACCATTATGACATTATCACTATTGTGACAACATCATTATGACATCATCATCATCATCATCATGATTATGATATCTTCACCATTGTGACATCATCTCTATTATGACATCATCACCTTTATGACATGAACACCATTATGACATTATCACTATTGTGATAACATTATCATTATGACATCATAATCATCAGCAGCATCATTATCATCACACTTATTATAACTTCACCACTGTTACATCATCCACTATTATGACATCATCACCATTATGACATCATCACTATTGTGACAACATTATCATTATGACATCATCATCATCATCACCACCACAATTATGATATCTTCAGCATTGTGACATCATCACTATTATGACATCATTGCCATTATGACATGAACACCATTATGACATCATCACTATTGTGACATCATCATCATCACCACAATTATGATATCTTAACCATTGTGACATCATCACATTTATGACATCACCATTATGACATGAACACCATTATGACATTATCACTATTTTGGACAACATTATCATTATGACATCATCATCATCATCATCATCATCATCAAGTATGATATCTTCACCATTGTGACATCATCACTATTATGACATCACAATTATGACATGAACAAAATTATGACATTATCACTATTTTGGACAACATTATCATTATGATATCATCATCAACAACATAATCATCATCGTCATTATCACAATTATGATATCTTCACCATTGGGACATCATCACTATTATGACATCACCATTATTACATGAACACTAGTATGACATTATCACTATTTTGGACAACATTATCCTTATGACATCATCATCATCATCATCATCATCACCACCACAATCATGATATCTTCACCATTGTGACATCATCACTATTATGACATCATCACCATTATGACATGAACACCATTATGACATTATCACTATGGTGACAACATTATCATTATGACATCATCATCACAATTATGATATCTTCACCGTTGTGACATCATCACTATTATGACATCACAATTATGAATTGAACAAAATTATCACATTATCACTATTTTGGATAACATTATGAATATGACATCATCATCATCATCATCATCATCATCACAATTGTGATATCTTAACCATTGTGACATCATCACTAGTATGACATCACAATTATGACATGAACACCTTTATGACATTATCACTATTCTGACAACATTATCATTATGACATCATCAACATAATAATAATCATCATCACCATCATCATCACCATCATCATAATTATGATATATTCACCATTGTGACATCATCGCTATTATGACATCACCATTATGACATGAACACCATTATGACATTATCACTATTGTGACAACATTATCATTATGACATCATCAGCAGCAGCATCATGATTATGATATCTTCACTATTGTGACATCTTCACCATTGTGACATCATCACCATTATGACATGAACACCAGTATGACCTTATCACTATTGTGACAACATTATAATTATGACATCATCATCATCATCATCATCATCATCATCATATCTTCACCAGTATGACATCATCACTATTATGACATCATCACCATTATGACATGAACACCATTATGAAATTATCACTATGGTGGCAACATTATCATTATGACATCATCATTATCATCATCAACATCATCATCATCATCATCATAATTATGATATCTTCACCGTTGTGACATCATCACTATTATGACATCACAATTATGACATGAACACCTTTATGACATTTTCACTATTGTGACAACATTATCATTATGACATCATCATTATCATCATCATCATCATAACCATCATAATCATCACAATTATGATATATTCACCATTGTGACATCATCACTATTATGACATCATCACCATTATGACATGAAACACCAGTATGACCTTATCACTATTGTGACAACATTATCATTATGACATCATCATCATCATCATCAACATCATCATCATCATAATTATGATATCTTCACCAGTATGACATCATCACTATTATGACATAACCATTATGACATGAACACCATTATGACATTATCACTATTTTGGACAACATTATCATTATGACATCATCATCATCATCAACATAATCATCATCATCATCATCACAAGTATGATATCTTCACCATTGTGACATCATCACTATTATGACATCACAATTATGACATGAACAAAATTATCACATTATCACTATTTTGGATAACATGATTATGACATCATCATGATCATCACAATTATGATATCTTCACCACTGTGACATCATCACTATTATGACATCACCATTATGACATGAACTCCATTATGAAATTATCACTATGGTGACAACATTATCATTATGACATCATCATCATCATCATCATCATCATCATCATCACCACCACCACCACAATCATGATATCTTCACCATTGTGACATCATCACTATTATGACATCATCACCATTATGACATGAACACCATTATGACATCATCACTATTATGACATAACCATTATGACATGAACACCATTATGACATTATCACTATTGTGACATTATCATTATGACATCATCATCATCACAATTATGATATCTTCACCATTGTGACATCATCACTATTATGACATCACAATTATGACATGAACACCTTTATGACATTATCACTATTGTGACAACATTATCATTATGACATCATCATCATCATCATCATCATCACCACCACAATTATGATATCTTCACCATTGTGACATCATCACTATTAATGACATCATCGCCATTATGACATGAACACCATTATGAAATTATCACTATGGTGACAACATTATCATTATGACATCATCATCATCATCATCATCATCATCACCACAATCATGATATCTTCACCATTGTGACATCATCACTATTATGACATCATCACCATTATGACATGAACACCATTATGACATTATCACTATTGTTACATCATCATCATCATCATCATCACAATTATGATATCTTAACCATTGTGACATCATCACATTTATGACATCACCATTATGACATGAACACCATTATGACATTATCACTATTTTGGACAACATTATCATTATGACATCATCAACATCATCATCACAATTATGATATCTTCACCTTTGTGACATCATCACTATTATGACATCACAATTATGACATGAACACAATTATGACATTATCACTATTTTGGACAACATTATCATTATGACATCATCATCATCACCACCACCACCACAATTATGATATCTTCACCATTGTGACATCATTGCCATTATGACATGAAAAACATTATGACATTATCACTATTGTGACATCATCATCATCATCATCATCATCATCATCATCATCATCATGATATCTTAACCATTGTGACAACATCACATTTTTGACATCACCATTATGACATTATCACTATTTTGGACAACATTATCATTATTACATCATCATCATCATCATCATCACAAGTATGATATTTTCACCATTGTGACATCATCACTATTATGACATCACAATTATGACATGAACACAATTATGACATTATCATTATTCTGACAACACTATCATTATGACATCATCATCATCATCATCATGATTATGATATCTTCACCATTGTGACATCATCACTATTATGACATCATCACCATTATGACATGAACACCAGTATGACATTATCACTATTGTGACAACATTATCATTATGACATCATCAACACAATTATGATATATTCACCATTGTGACATCATCACTATCATGACATCATCACCATTATGACATGAACACCAGTATGACCTTATCACTATTGTGACAACATTATCATTATGACATCATCAGCAGCAGCATCATGATTATGATATCTTCACTATTGTGACATCTTCACCATTGTGACATCATCACCATTATGACATGAACACCAGTATGACCTTATCACTATTGTGACAACATTATAATTATGACGACATCATCATCATCATCATCATCATCATGATATCTTCACCAGTATGACATCATCACTATTATGACATCATCACCATTATGACATGAACACCATTATGAAATTATCACTATGGTGACAACATTATCATTATGACATCATCATTATCATCATCAACATCATCATCATCATAATTATGATATCTTCACCGTTGTGACATCATCACTATTATGACATCACAATTATGACATGAACACCTTTATGACATTTTCACTATTGTGACAACATTATCATTATGACATCATCATTATCATCATCATCATCATAACCATCATAATCATCACAATTATGATATATTCACCATTGTGACATCATCACTATTATGACATCATCACCATTATGACATGAACACCAGTATGACCTTATCACTATTGTGACAACATTATCATTATGACATCATCATCATCATCATCATCAACATCATCATCATCATAATTATGATATCTTCACCAGTATGACATCATCACTATTATGACATAACCATTATGACATGAACACCATTATGACATTATCACTATTTTGGACAACATTATCATTATGACATCATCATCATCATCAACATAATCATCATCATCATCATCATCACAAGTATGATATCTTCACCATTGTGACATCATCACTATTATGACATCACAATTATGACATGAACAAAATTATCACATTATCACTATTTTGGATAACATTATGACATCATCATCATCATCACAATTATGATATCTTCACCACTGTGACATCATCACTATTATGACATCACCATTATGACATGAACTCCATTATGAAATTATCACTATGGTGACAACATTATCATTATGACATCATCATCATCATCATCATCATCATCATCATCACCACCACCACCACAATCATGATATCTTCACCATTGTGACATCATCACTATTATGACATCATCACCATTATGACATGAACACCATTATGACATCATCACTATTATGACATAACCATTATGACATGAACACCATTATGACATTATCACTATTGTGACATTATCATTATGACATCATCATCATCACAATTATGATATCTTCACCATTGTGACATCATCACTATTATGACATCACAATTATGACATGAACACCTTTATGACATTATCACTATTGTGACAACATTATCATTATGACATCATCATCATCATCATCATCATCATCACCACCACAATTATGATATCTTCACCATTGTGACATCATCACTATTAATGACATCATCCCCATTATGACATGAACACCATTATGAAATTATCACTATGGTGACAACATTATCATTATGACATCATCATCATCATCATCATCACCACAATCATGATATCTTCACCATTGTGACATCATCACTATTATGACATCATCACCATTATGACATGAACACCATTATGACATTATCACTATTGTTACATCATCATCATCATCATCATCATCACAATTATGATATCTTAACCATTGTGACATCATCACATTTATGACATCACCATTATGACATGAACACCATTATGACATTATCACTATTTTGGACAACATTATCATTATGACATCATCAACATCATCATCACAATTATGATATCTTCACCTTTGTGACATCATCACTATTATGACATCACAATTATGACATGAACACAATTATGACATTATCACTATTTTGGACAACATTATCATTATGACATCATCATCATCACCACCACCACCACAATTATGATATCTTCACCATTGTGACATCATTGCCATTATGACATGAAAAACATTATGACATTATCACTATTGTGACATCATCATCATCATCATCATCATCATCATCATGATATCTTAACCATTGTGACAACATCACATTTTTGACATCACCATTATGACATTATCACTATTTTGGACAACATTATCATTATTACATCATCATCATCATCATCATCATCACAAGTATGATATTTTCACCATTGTGACATCATCACTATTATGACATCACAATTATGACATGAACACAATGATGACATTATCATTATTCTGACAACACTATCATTATGACATCATCATCATGATTATGATATCTTCACCATTGTGACATCATCACTATTATGACATCATCACCATTATGACATGAACACCAGTATGACATTATCACTATTGTGACAACATTATCATTATGACATCATCATCATCATCACAATTATGATATATTCACCATTGTGACATCATCACTATTATGACATCATCACCATTATGACATGAACACCAGTATGACCTTATCACTATTGTGACAACATTATCATTATGACAACATCATCATCATCATCATCATCATGATATCTTCACCAGTATGACATCATCACTATTATGACATCACCACCATTATGACATTATCACTATTGTGACATCATAATCATCATCATCATCACTATTATGACATCATCACCATTATGACATTTTCACTATTGTGACAACATTATCATTATGACATCATCATCATCATCATCATCAGCACAATTATGATATCTTCACCATTGTGACATCATCACTATTATGACATCACAATTATGACATGAACACCTTTATGACATTATCACTATTTTGGACAACATTATCATTATGACATCATCATCATCATAATCATCATCACCACAATTATGATATCTTCAGCATTGTGACATCATCACATTTATGACATCACCATTATGACATGAACACCATTATGACATTATCACTATTTTGGACAACATTATCATTATGACATCATCATCATCATCATCATCAACAACATAATCATAATCATCATCATCACAAGTATGATATCTTCACCATTGTGACATCACTATTATGACATCACAATGACATGAACAAAATTATGACATTATCACTATTTTTGACAACATTATCATTATGATATCATCATCATCATCATCAACATAATCATCATCGTCATTATCACAATTATGATATCTTCACCATTGGGACATCATCACTATTATGACATCACCATTATTACATGAACACCAGTATGACATTATCACTTTTTGGACAACATTATCATTATGACATCATCATCATCATCATCATCATCCTCATCATCACCACAATCATGATATCTTCACCATTGTGACATCATCACTATTATGACATCATCACCATTATGACATGAACACCATTATGACATTATCACTATTTTGGACAACATTATCATTATGACATCATCAACATAATCATCATCATCATCACCACAATGATGATATCTTCACCATTGTGACATCATCACTATTATGACATCACAATTATGACATGAACAAAATTATGACATTAGCACTATTTTGGACAACATTATCCTTATGACATCATCATCATCATCATCATCATCATCATCATCACAATTATGATAACTTCACCATTGTGACATCATCACTATTATGACATCATCACCAGTATGACATGAACACCAGTATGACATTATCACTATTGTGACAACATTATCATTATGACATCATCATCATCATCATCATCATCACAATTATGATAAATTCACCACTGTGACATCACTATTATGACATCATCACCATTATGACATGAACACCATTATGACATTATCACTATTGTGACAACATTATCATTATGACATCATCATCATCACAATTATGATATCTTCACCATTGTGACATCATCACTATTATGACATCACTATTATGACATGAACACCTTTATGACATTCTCACTATTGTGACAACATTATCATTATGACATCATCATCATCATCATCATCATCATCACCACCACCACAATTATGATATCTTCACCATTGTGACATCATCACTATTATGACATGATCACTATTGTTACATCATCATCATCATCACAATTATGATATCTTAACCATTGTGACATCATCACATTTATGACATCACAATTATGACATGAACACAATTATGACATTATCACTATTTTGGACAACATTATCATTATGACATCATCATTGTCATCATCATCATCATCACCATTATCATAATTATGATATCTTCACCATTGTGACATCATCAATATTATGACATCACCATTATGACATGAACACCATTATGACATTATCACTATTGTGACAATGTTATCATTATGACATCATCATCATCATCATCATCAACATAATCATCATCATCATCATCACAATTATGATATCTTCACCATTGTGACATCATCACCATTATGACATGAACACCATTATGACATTATCACTATTGTGACAACATTATCATTATGACATCATCATCATCATCATCATCAATGATATCTTCACCACTGTGACACCATCACTATTATGACATCATCACCATTATGACATTATCACTATTGTGACAACATTATCATTATGACATCATCATCATCATCATCATCAATTATATCTTCACCACTGTGACACCATCACTATTATGACATCACCATTATGACATGAACACCATTATGACATTATCACTATTGTGACAACATTATCATTATGACATCATCATCATCATCACAATTATGATATCTTCACCGTTGTGACATCATCACTATTATGACATCACAATTATGACATGAACAAAATTATGACATTATCACTATTTTGGACAACATTATGATTATGACGTCATCATCATCATCATCATCATCACCATCATCACAATTATGATATCTTCACCATTGTGACATCATCACTATTATGACATCACTATTATGACATGAACACCAGTATGACATTATCACTATTTTGGACAACATTATCCTTATGACATCATCATCATCATCAGCATAATCATCATCACAATTATTATATATTCACCATTAGGACATCATCACTATTATGACATCACCATTATCACATGAACACCATTATGACATTATCACTATTTTGGACAACATTATGATTATGACGTCATCATCATCATCACCATCATCATAATTATGATATCTTCACCATTGTGACATCATCACTATTATGACATCACCATTATGACATGAACACCAGTATGACATTATCACTATTTTGGACAACATTATCCTTATGACATCATCATCATCATCATCATAATCATCATCACAATTATTATATCTTCACCATTAGGACATCATCACTATTATGACATCACCATTATCACATGAACACCATTATGACATTATCACTATTTTGGACAACATTATGATTATGACA
>NC_086447.1:621949402-622024402 GCF_028390025.1 Pseudophryne corroboree | reverse complement strand
TGACATCATCATCATCATCATCATCATCATCACCACCACAATTATGATATCTTCACCATTGTGACATCATCACTATTATGACATCACTATTATGACATGAACACCATTATGAAATTATCACTATGGTGACAACATTATCATTATGACATCATCATCATCATCTTCATCATCATCATCCTCACCACAATCATGATATCTTCACCATTGTGACATCATCACTATTATGACATGATCACTATTGTTACATCATCATCATTATCACAATTATGATATCTTAACCATTGTGACATCACATTTATGACATCACAATTATGACATGAACACAATTATGACATTATCACTATTTTGGACAACATTATCATTATGACATAATCATCATCATCATCATCATCATCAACAACAACATCATCACCATCATCATAATTATGATATCTTCACTATTGCGACATCATCACTATTGTGACATCACCATTATGACATTATCACTATTTTGGACAACATTATCATTATGACATCATCATCGTCATCATCATCATCATCATCAACATCATCATCACCATTATCATAATTATGATATCTTCAGCATAGTGACATCATCACTATTATGACATCACCATTATGACATGAACACCATTATGACATTATCACTATTGTGACAACATTATCATTATGACATCATCATCATCATCATCATCATCATGATATCTTCACCAGTATGACATCATCACTATTATGACATCACCATTATGGCATGAACACCATTATGACATTATCACTATTGTGACATTATCATTATGACATCATCATCATCATCATCATCAATGATATCTTCACCACTGTGACACCATCACTATTATGGCATCATCACCATTATGACATGAACACCATTATGACATTATCACTATTGTGACAACATTATGATTATGACGTCATCATCATCAACATCATCATCATCACCATCATCATCATAATTATGATATCTTCACCATTGTGACATCATCACTATTATGACATCACCATTATGACATGAACACCATTATGGCATTATCACTATTGTGACAACATTATCATTATGACATCATCATCATTATCATCATCATCATCAGCAGCATAATCATCATCATCACAATTATGATATCTTCACCATTGTGACATCATCACCATTATGACATGAACACCAGTATGACCTTATCACTATTGTGACAACATTATCATTATGACATCATCATCATCATCATCACAATTATGATATCTTCACCGTTGTGACATCACTATTATGACATTACCATTATGACATGAACACCTTTATGACATTATCACTATTGTGACAACATTATCATTATGACATCATCATCATCATCATCATCATCATCATCAATGATATCTTCACCACTGTGACACCATCATTATTATGACATCATCACCATTGTGACATGAACACCATTATGACATTATCACTATTGTGACAACATTATCATTATGACATCATCATCATCATCATCATCATCATCATCATAATTATGATATCTTCACCAGTATGACATTATCACTATTATGACATCACCATTATGACATGAACACCATTATGACATTATCACTATTGTGACAACATTATCATTATGACATCATCATCATCATCATCATCATCATCATCATCATCATCATCACAATTATGATATCTTCACCATTGTGACATCATCACTATTAATGACATCATCGCCATTATGACATGAACACCATTATGAAATTATCACTATGGTGACAACATTATCATTATGACATCATCATCATCATCACCACCACAATCATGATATCTTCACCATTGTGACATCATCACTATTATGACATCATCACCATTATGACATGAACACCATTATGACATTATCACTATTGTTACATCATCATCATCATCATCACAATTATGATATCTTAACCATTGTGACATCATCACATTTATGACATCACCATTATGACATGAACACCATTATGACATTATCACTATTTTGGACAACATTATCATTATGACATCATCATCATCATCAACATCATCATCATCACAATTATGATATCTTCACCATTGTGACATCATCACTATTATGACATCACAATTATGACATGAACAAAATTATGACATTATCACTATTTTGGACAACATTATCATTATGACATCATCATCATCACCATTATCATCATCATAATTATGATATCTTCACCATTGTGACATCATCACTATTATGACATCATCACCATTATGACATGAACACCATTATGACATTATCACTATTGTGACAACATTATCATTATGACATCATCATCATCATCATCATCATCATGATTATGATATCTTCACCATTGTGACATCATCTCTATTATGACATCATCACCTTTATGACATGAACACCATTATGACATTATCACTATTGTGATAACATTATCATTATGACATCATCATCATCATCATCATCATCATCATCACAATTATGATATATTCACCATTGTGACATCATCACTATTATGACATCATCACCATTATGGTGCTCAGCTGTATATGTGTTATATTTTTGGCAAAAAGAGGTTTATATTGCTGCCCAGGGCGCCCCCCCTGCGCCCTGCACCCTTACAGTGACCAGAGTATGTGAGGTGTATGGGAGCAATGGCGCACAGCTGCAGTGCTGTGCGTTACTTCAGTGAAGATCATGAAGTCTTCTGCCGCCGCTGAAGTCTCTTTTCTTCTCATACTCACCCGGCTTCTATCTTCCGGCTCTGCGAGGGGGACGGCGGCGCGGCTCTGGGACGGACGGCGAGGGCGAGATCCTGCGTACCAATCCCGCTGTAGCTAATGGTGTCCAGTAGCCTAAGAAGCAGGACCTTGCAACTCAGAGAGTAGGGCTGCTTCTCTCCCCTCAGTCCCTCGATGCAGGGAGTCTGTTGCCAGCAGTGCTCCCTGAAAATTAAAAACCTAACAAAATACTTTCTGTCAGAAAGCTCAGGAGAGCTCCTGAAAAGCACACAGTTTCCACTGGGCACAGTATCAAACTGAGGTATGGAGGAGGGGCATAGAGGGAGGAGCCACTGCACACCCAGAACTAGAGTCTTTCTTAAAGTGCCCATGTCTCCTGCGGAGCCCGTCTATCCCCATGGTCCTTACGGAGTCCCCAGCATCCTCTAGGACGTTAGAGAAAATAGGATTTTAATACCTACCGGTAAATCCTTTTCTCTTAGTCCGTAGAGGATGCTGGGCACCCGTCCCAGTGCGTACTGTGTCTGCAGTTATTAAATGGCCCTTAACTCCAGAACATTTATGTGGAGACAACTTTCCCGACTTGACCATCTTCCTTGGATGTTTTCCCCCTGTGTGACTGCTCCCCAGCCTCGGAGGGTTGCATCCGTGGTCCCTAGGATCCAGTCCTGGATCCCGAACCATCGCCCCTCTAGGAGGTGAGAACTGTGCAGCCGCCAATGGAGTGATATTCTGGTCTTGGAAGACAGGATTATCCTCCGGTGCATGTGTAGGTGGGATCCGGACCACTTGTCCAACAGGTCCCACTGGAACACTCTAGCATGGAACCTGCCAAACTGAATGGCCTCGTAGGCCGCAACCATCTTCCCCAGCAACCGAATGCATTGATGGATTAACACTCTTGCTGGTTTCAGAATTTGTTTGACCAGACTCTGGATCTCCATAGCCTTTCCACTGGAAGAAAACCTCTTCTGTGTCCAGTATCACTCCCAAAAACAACAACCGCGTCATTGGGACCAACTGCGATTTTGGCAAGTTTAGGAGCCAACCATGTTGTTGAAGAACTGTCAGGGAGAGTGCAATGTTTTGCAACAACTGGTCCCTGGATCTCGCCTTTATCAAAAGATCATCCAAGTACGGGATAATTGTGACTCCTTGCTTGCGAAGGAGAACCATCATTTCCGCCATCACCCTGGTGAAAATCCTCGGAGCCGTGGACAGACCAAACGGCAACGTCTGAAATTGGTAATGACAATCCTGAATTGCAAACCTCAGGTAGCTTGATGCAGTGGCTAAACGGAACATGTAAGTAGGCATCCTTATGTCTACCAAAACCATGAAATCTCCTTCCGCCGGACTGGAGATCCCTACCCTGAGAGATTCCATCTTGAAATTGAATTTCTTTAGGTAGAAATTGAGGGATTTCAGATTTCAGATTGGTCTGACTGAGCCTTCCGGCTTCGGGACCACGAAGAGGCTTGAAAAAAAGCCTTCTCCCTGCTGACTAAGGCCGATTTAAACATTCGGTGAGGGGGAACGTCTTGAAACCCCAGTTTGTACCCTTGGGACACTATTTGTAAAACCCACGAGTCCAGGTCCAAATTAATCCAGAACTGACTGAAGTGTTTTAGACGTGCCCCACTGGTGTGGGCTCCTGCAAGAGAGCCCCAGCGTCATGCAGTGGATTTGGCAGAAGCAGAGGACGATCTCTGCTCCTGCGATCTTGAAGAGGCTACAGACCTCTTCCCTCTTCTCCTTCCTCTACCTGCAAAGAAAGGGGAATCTTAACTTCTTGCATATCTATTGGGCCAAAATGACTGCGTTAGATAATGATGCGTCTTCATCCGTTGAGAGGGAACATAGGGCAAGAAGGTTGACTTACCTGCGGGACTGCCGAGATCAAATTAACTAGGCCGTCGCCAAACAAGGCTTCACCTTCATAGGGAAGAGACTCCCTTTCTTCTTGGAGTCAGCATCAGCATTCCCTTGGTGAATCCACAATGCCCTCCTATCCGAGACTGCCATGAAATTGGCCCGTGAACTCAAGAGTCCTATATCCCTTGCAGTCGTAAGTATGCTGCAGTGTCCTTGATATGATCCAACGTAAGGAGCATCCCATGTCTCCAGGATATCTATATCGGATGACAAGGTATTCGACCAATTCTTGAATACTACTACTCACCCATGCGCATGTAATGGCAGGTCTAAGTAATGTACCAGTGGTTACATAACTAGAAATAATGTAGCTTCCTGCATACGATCCGCTGGATTTGTGACAGGGCCCCGTGCAGAACAGGGGGTGATTCCCACTTTATTCTGTCCGCGGCAGGAAATGAATAAACAACCGGAAACCTTTCGGGGATTTGAAACCATCTTGTCGAGCTGGCCCAGACTTTCTCAAACAGAGATGGAGGAACGTTACATCAGCTTTCATTATATATCTATATATACATACATATAGACCCCTTTGTCAGGAACAGCAGG
Organism: Pseudophryne corroboree; assembly: GCF_028390025.1. Lineage (NCBI taxonomy): Eukaryota > Metazoa > Chordata > Amphibia > Anura > Myobatrachidae > Pseudophryne > Pseudophryne corroboree. Next base: position 622,019,178 of record NC_086447.1, on the reverse strand, counting down.
GTCCTCAGTGATGTTAATATGTCCTTAATATCCACAATCATGTACTGAATGCTCCTTGCCAATATTGGATCTAATCAGGAAATATTATGGTCGACATAGGAATCAGTATCCGAGTCAGTATCAGTGTGTAGTAACTGGGCAAAATAACATTTTTGCGGGGCCTGAGGGAAAAGAAGCATAGCCATGAACATCACATCTTTTCTCTACGTCTGTGTCTGGGACACAGATTTATCCAACCTCACTCTGATATTACTGAAACTTTCACCCAGTCAGTTATTGGTGGTGCCAACAGGGCCACCATCATATGTCTGCATTCCTAATATAGTTTCCTCTTGGGAAAAACATTCAGCCACCGACATGTTGACACACATGTACCAAGTACCCACAGACACATCGGCTTATGGGGGATAGACCTACAGTAAATCTGTCAGAGGGACAGATGGGATTATTCAGCTCACAACCCAGCGTCAAAAGTACACAGTCTGGGAAATAATAAACTCTATAGTGATAGACTTGTAACGCTCTATAGATGTGCTGGTGAGGAAGAAGCCCCGCCGCTGTAATGGCACGCTTCTGTCCCGCTCAGAAACAAATAATTAATTACGCTGGTGGGGTAAGGACAGTGCTCAGGTACTAATGTCCACTTTTGCCAGCCTTTTGTGAGGAATTTATGCTGCCCAGGGTGCCCGCCCCCCACGCCCTGCACCCTGCAGTGCCTGTGTTTGTGTGGGAGCATGGCGCACAGCATTCCGCTCGCTGCGTGGTACCTCAGAATGCCATCTGTTCTTCTGCTACTCGCCTGTCTTCCGACTTCTGGCTCTGTAAGGGGGTGACGGCAGGCTACGGGAGTGGGCATCTAGGCGTACCCAGCGATCAGCACCCTCAGGAGCTAATGGTGTCCTGTCAGCCAGAAGTAGAGCCATTGAACTCACTAGAAGTTGGTCATACTTCTCTCCCCTAAGTCCCACGAAGCAGGGAGACTGTTGCCAGCAGCCTCCCTGAAAATAAGAAAAACTAACATAAGTCTTTTCAGAGAAACTCAGTAGAGCTCCCCTGTAGTGCATCCAGTCTCACTGGGCACAATTCTAAAACTGGAGTCTGGAGGAGGGGCATAGAGGGAGGAGACAGTTCACACCCTTTGAAAGTCTTAAAGTGCCCATGTCTCCTGCCGATCCCGTCTATACCCCATGGTTCTTAATGTGATCCCAGCATCCTCTAGGACGTATGAGAAAACAAATAACGCACACACGAGGAGAGAACAAAGGAAGCTATAAGGAGGGGAGGGGAGGGGAGGGGAGGGGGGGGAGGTAAGGTAGTAAAGGCATATTGGATAAACTACAACCTTATACATATTCATTAATGTACCAGTAGTTAGAAGTAGAAGAGCTCTAACAGAAACCACAAAGCTTATCTAAAGCCACACCACACTGGATATGCCCAATCTCATTTGATCTTTGAAGCAAAGCAGTATTGGACTTTGTTACTACCAAGCAGTCTCCCATCCATGTATTATCAGATTCTTTAGGTGTTTTTAAACTACCAACACCCTTTTCTTGGTACATTGAATTTTTACACGTATTCTTTTATGTACCAGAAGTTAGAAGTAGAAAAGCTCTAACAGAAACCACCAGCTCATCTACAGCCACAGCACACTGGATTTGCCCAATCTCTCCTGATCATGGAAGCTGAGCAGTGTTGGTCCTGGTTTTAGTACTTGGATGGGAGACCACCAGGAAATACCAGGAGCTGTGTGTATTTTTACAATACCAACACTGTTCTCTTGATGCATTCCATTTTGAAACATTGGGGCAGATCTATTAAGCCTGGTGAACTGATAAAGTGCAAGGTAATAAAGTACCAGCCAGTCAGCTCCTAACTGTCATTTTTCAAACCCAGCCTGTGACATGGCAATTAGGAGCTGATTGGCTGGTACTTTATCACCATGCAAATTATCATTCCACCAGGTTTAATAAATCGGCCGCTTATTCATTTATGTACTAGTAGTTAGAAGTAGTAGAACTCTAACAGAAACCACTAAGCTCATCTACAGCCACACCACACTGTATATGCCCAATATCACCTGATCTTAGGCCTGGTTTGTTCTTGGATGTGAGACCACCTGGGAATACCAGGTGCTGTAGGTAGTTTTATACTACCAACACCGTTCTCTTGATGCATTCTATTTTGAAACTTATTTATTGATGTAGAAGTTAGAAACAGCAAAAATCATCTACAGCCGCATCACACTGGATATGTCCAATCTCATCTGATGATGGAAGCTAAGCAGTGTTGTGCCTGGTTAGTTTTTGGATTTCAGGTCCTGCCTTCTGGTTTGGCTACGGCACCTCGGAAATTCACCAAGGTCATGGCCGTGATGACGACCCTTCACCATCGGTGGACCAGGGAGGAATCTCTCCTCCCGATAAACATTCTGGAATTGCGGGCAGTATTCAATTCATTGATACTGGCCCTGCCTCTAGTACAGAACAGGCCTGTTCAAGTACAATCGGACAACGCCACCACGGTAGTGTACACAAATCATCAAGTCGGCACTCGAAACTGCATGGCAAAGCTGGAAGTATAAAAAAATCCTCAGTTGGGTAGAACGTCATCTGCCAGCAATATCGGCAGTGTTCATTCCCGGAGTCCTCAACTGGGAAGCGGATTTCCTCAGTCGTCAGGACGTTCACGCTGGAGAGTGGAGAGGCTGCAGCAGAAATATCTGCACTGGTGTCAGTAGGTGACTGAGGCAGGGATGACTGGGAGATAGTGGGTGACTGAAGCATGTATGAGTGGGATATAGTGGGTGACTGAAGCCGGGGTGACTGGGAGATAGTGGGTGACTGATGCAGGGGTGACAGTGATAGTGGGTGACTTAGGCAGGGGTGACAGGGAGATAGTGGGTTACTGAGGGAGGGGTGATAGGAAGGGGTTGGGTAAGTATGGGAAGAAAGTGGGTGACAGGGATAATAAATGAATAAGGCAGGGATGATAGGGAGATAGTGGATGACTGTGGCAGGGGTGACAGGGACAGTAAGAGACTGAGGCAGGGTTGACAGGGATAGTGGGTGACTGAAGCAGGGGTGATAGAGTGACAGTGGGTGACTGAGGCAGGGGTGACAGGGATAGTGGGTGACTGAGGCAGGGGTCGCAGGTATAGTGGTTGACTGAGGCAGCGGTGACTGGGAGATAGTGGGTAACTGAGGCAGGGGTGACAGGGAAAGTGTGCGACTCAGGCAGGGGTGATAGGGAGATAGTGGGCAGCATATCTCTGCCTCACTGCAGCAGCACATTCCTGCTTCACTGACAGTAGCACATCCCTGCAACGTTGACAGCAACACATCCCTGCAACATTGACGGCAGCACATCCCTGCCTCATTGACGGCAGCACATCCCTGCCTCACTTATAGCAGCACATCCCTGCCTCGCTGACAGCAGCACATCCCTGCCTCGCTGACAGCAGCACATCACTGCTTCACTGACAGCAGCACATCACTGCTTCACTGACAGCAGCACATCACTGCTTCACTGACAGCAGAACATCCCTGCCTCACTGGCAGCAGCACATCCCTGCTTTACTGACAGCTGTATATAGGGCCTAATTAAGACCTGATCCCTGCTGTGCATATTCACACAACAGGAGATCAGGTCTGAAGTGCGTGTGTGCTGGTGCCACAGTGCACCGGCACATGCCAGAGATGCGATCAGCATCTCTGCCCAGTGAGCGCCTCTGCCTGATTGACAGGTAGAGGCGGTCACTGGGCAGGAGGAGTCGGGCCAGCGGCGTTGTGCCGCCATTTTGGGGGCACAGTCAGGACAACGCAGACATGACCGGACCGTATGGGGGCGGGGCCGTGACGGCTGTGTGACCCGGACAGCAACGGGCCTTATTTACTAAAATCTCAGATAAATTTTATGGCATTTATGTGCAGTCTAGTTTGCACAGTTGATAGAGTGTTGATCTTGCACTATCAATGTAAGCCTCACATAGGTTTGATACACATGTAAGTTTGTTTTTATTTTACTACATTGTGGTTTGTGGCTCTATACCATGTAATGCATGTCTTTTAACAGTAGTCAAGTCTTCCAATGTGCTTGTTAGTGAAACCCAATACATAGCTTTATTTTATTTTGTTTCTTCAAATATTACATAGTAACATAGTAACATAGTATCTGAGGTTGAAAAAAGACAATTGTCCATAGAGTTCAACCTATTTGTGGTGTCCTATGCATGATGATTTTACTAAAATTTCTGACTGATGCTGCTGTCAGCCATTGCATTTTATCCCTATTTATAGTAACTATAATGCATGACTATGCACCATACCCCTGGATATCCTTATCCAATAGGAATTTATCTAACCCATTCTTAAAGGTGTTGACAGATTCCGCCATTACAACTCCCTCGGGCAGGGAATTCCAAACACGTATTGTCCTTACCGTGAAAAAGCCTTTACGCTGTATTGTGCGGAATCTCCTCTCCTCTAACCTGAGCGAGTGTCCACGAGTCCTCTGTGTTGATCTAACCAGAAACAGGTCCCGCGCAAGCTCTGTGTATTGTCCCCTTATATATTTGTAGATGTTGATCATATCCCCTCTTAGTCTCCGCTTTTCCAATGTAAACATGCCTAGTCTTTCAAGCCTTTCCTTGTATTCCATCATCTCCATGCCCTTAATTAGTTTGGTCGCCCTCCTCTGTACCTTTTCAAGCTCCAGGATATCCTTTTTGTAGTACGGTGCCCAGAACTGTACACAGTATTCAAGGTGTGGCCTCACTAGTGATTTATATAACGGGAGTATAATACTCTCGTCCCTAGCATCAATACCCCGTTTTATGCATGCTAATATCTTATTAGCCTTCTTTGCTGCAGTCCTACTTTGGGTACTACTGCTTAGCTTGCTATCTATGAGGACACCTAAGTACTTTTCCAGTACAGAATCCCCTAATTTTACCCCATTTAGTAGGTAGGCATATGTCTTATAACTTTTTTTTTCAATATATAAACATTTTTATTATAAGATTTTCAATGACACAAGTACATCCAAGTTGCAGATTATGGATTGTGAAGGACAAATCAACCATATAAACAATTTAAGCAATTTAAATTGCATGCAGGTAGTAGAATATCAAACTCCTTGGATGAAAGTTGGTCGTAATAAACTAGGATAGAAAAGAATAAAGTAGAAAATAAGATTTTAAACCTACCGGTAAATCTTTTTCTCGTAGTCCGTAGAGGATGCTGGGGACTCCGTAAGGACCATGGGGATAGACGGGCTCCGCAGGAGACATGGGCACTTTAAGAAAGACTTTAGTTCTGGGTGTGCACTGGCTCCTCCCTCTATGCCACAGTTAGAGAAACTGTGCCCAGAGGAGACTGACAGTATGAGGAAAGGATTTTGTTAATCCAGGGCAAGATTCATACCAGCCACACCAATCACACCGTATAACTTGTGATAAACTACCCAGTTATGAGTACGAAAAAACAACATACTGTAGCATCAGTGCAGGACCGATGCAACTCTAACATAACCCTTATTGAAGCAATAACTATATACAAGTATTGCAGAAGTAGTCCGCACTTGGGACGGTCGCCCAGCATCCTCTACGGACTACGAGAAAAATATTTACCGGTAGGTTTAAAATCTTATTTTCTCTAACGTCCTAGAGGATGCTGGGGACTCCGTAAGGACCATGGGGATTATACCAAAGCTCCAAAACGGGCGGGAGAGTGCGGATGACTCTGCAGCACCGATTGAGCAAACATGAGTTCCTCCTCAGCCAGGGTATCAAACTTATAGTATTTTGAAAAGGTGTTTGAACCTGACCAAGTAGCAGCTCGACACAGCTGTAGTGCCGAGACCCCTCGGGCAGCCGCCCAAGAAGAGCCCACTTTCCTCGTGGAATGGGCCTAGACCGATTTCGGTAACTGCAATCCAGCCATAGAATGCGCTTGCTAAATCGTGTTACAAATCCAGCGAGCAATAGCCTGCTTTGAAGCAGGGGCACCAATCTTGTTGGTTGCATACAGGACAAACAGCGCTTCAGTTTTCCTGACTCTAGCCGTCCTGGCCACGTAAATTTTCAAAGCCCTGACCACATCAAGTAACTCGGAATCCTCCAAGTCACACGTAGCCAAAGGCACCACAATAGGTTGGTTCATATGAAAAGATGAGACCACTTTTGGTAGGAATTGAGGACGGGTCCGCAATTCCGCTCTATCCACATGGTACACCAAATATGGGCTTTTATGTGACAAAGCCGCTAATTCCGACACTCGCCTAGCCGAAGCCAAGGCTAATAACATGACCACCTTCCATGTGAGATATTTTAACTCCACCGTTTTAAGTGGTTCAAACCAGTGTGATTTTAGAAAACTTAACACCACGTTAAGGTCCCAAGGTGCCACCGGAGGCACAAAAGGAGGCTGAATATGCAGCACTCCTTTTACAAAAGTCTGAACTTCTGGAAGAGAAACCAATTCTTTTTGAAAGAAAATGGATAAGGCCGAAATCTGGACCTTAATAGAGCCTAATTTTAGGCCCAAATTCACTCCAGTTTGTAGGAAGTGAAGGAAACGGCCCAGATGGAATTCTTCCGTAGGAGCATTCCTGGCCTCACACCAAGAAACATAATTTCGCCATATACGGTGTAATGTTTTGACGTTACATCCTTCCTAGCCTTTATCAGCGTAGGGATGACCTCAACCGGAATGCCTTTCACTGCTAGGATCCGGCATTCAACCGCCATGCTGTCAAACGCAGCCGCGGTAAGTCTTGGAACAGACAGGGCCCCTGATGCAACAGGTCCTGTCTTAGAGGAAGAGGCCACGGATCTTCTGTGAGCATTTCCTGCAGATCCGGATACCAGGTCCTCCGTGGCCAATCTGGAACAATGAGGATTGTTCTCACTCCTCTTTGTCTTATTATCCTTAACACCTTGGGTATGAGAGGAAGAGGAGGAAATACATAGACCAGCCAAAACACCCACGTTGTCACTAGGGTGTCTACAGCTACTGCCTGAGGGTCTCTTGACCTTGCGCAATACCTCAGTAGCTTTTTGTTGAGCCGGGACGCCATCATGTCTATCTGTGGCAATTCCCACCGACTTGTAATCTGTGCAAAGACTTCCTGATGAAGTCCCCACTCTCCCGGATGTAGGTCGTGTCTGCTGAGGAAGTCTGCTTCCCAGTTGTCCACTCCCAGAATGAACACTGCTGACAGTGCGCTTGCGTGATTCTCCACCCAGCGAAGAATTCTGGTGGCTTGTGCCATCGCCACTCTGCTCCTTGTGCCGCCTTGGCGGTTTACATGAGCCACTGCGGTGACGTTGTCTGACTGGATCAGAACCGGTTGGTCGCGAAGTAAGGTCTCCGCTTGACGTAGGGCATTGTATATGGCCCCTAGTTTCAGGATGTTGATGTGAAGACAAGTCTCTTGACTTGACCAAAGACCTTGGATATTTCTTCCCTGTGTGACTGCTCCCCAACCTTGGAGGCTTGCCTCTGTGGTCACCAGGATCCAGTCCTGAATGCCGAATCTGCGTCACTCGAGAAGGTGAGCACTCTGCAGCCACCACAGGAGTGATACCCTGACCCTGGGGGACATGGTGATCAACCAATGCATCTGCAAATGTGACCCAGACCACTTGTCCAGTAGGTCCCATTGGAAAGTCCTCGCATGGAACCTGCCGAATGGAATGGCTTCGTATGATGCCACCATCTTTCCCAGGACTCGAGTGCAGTGATGCACTGACACAAGTTTTGGTTTCAATAGGTTCCTGACAAGAGTCATGAGTTCCTGGGCCTTTCCTATCGGGAGATAAACTCTCTTCTGGTCTGTGTCCAGAATCATGCCCAAGAAAGACAGACGAGTCGTAGAAACCAACTGCGACTTTGGGATATTGAAAATCCAGCCGTGTTTCTGTAACACTTTCAGTGAAAGTGATACGCTGTTCAGCAACTGCTCTCTTGATCTCGCTTTTATGAGATCGCTCAAGTACGGGATAATTGTGACACCTTGCTTACGCAGGAGAACCATCATTTCCGCCATTACCTTGGTGAAAATTCTCTGGGCCATGGAGAGACCAAACAGCAACGTCTGAAATTGGCAATGACGGTCCTGTACCGCAAATCTGAGGTACGCCTGATGAGATGGATAAATGGGGACATGAAGGTATGCATCCTGTACACAAATGCGGACAACAGGTGTCAAGCCGTGTGTTGCCTCTGTCAAGCTGTAATAAGTAGGGGTAAGGACGTTAACCACCTCAGAACATCCTCCCTTATACGTCACCTGCAGCGCATTAATCATAAGTCAGTGACAAGTTCAAAAACTTTGGATGACAGCGGAAGCAGTCCACTGACCACTAAATCCCTTCCTCTTGTAACCAAGCTCCTGCAAACCACACCACCAAATCCCTCAGTGTCAATTTCCTCCTTAGACAGGAAAGCCAATAGTCCTGCAGGCCATGTCACTGGCAAGTCTGACGAGTCCTCTCCTGCCTGGGATTCCTCCGATGCATCCTTGAGTGTAACGCCTACTGCTGCTGGCGCTGCTGTTGTTGCTGCTGGGAGTCGATCGTCATCCCAGAGGGGAAGTCGGAAGACCACTTGTACTACTTCCAGTAGGCAATTGACTGTCCAACAGTCCTTTGCGAGGAAGATGAAATATCACAGCAGTCATCCTGCTGCAAAGCGGATAACTCAGGTCTTGTCAGCCTGGGTGGTGAGAAACGTGGTTCCGGTATCCATCGTTAATTCAGAGGCAACTAGAGACTTGATTGAGGTACTGTGTCCCCGGTACCAAATGCCATCTAGGTTCCATTTCTCTAGGCAGGCGATACCGAAAATGTACACAGACCTCAGAAAAAGAGTCACCTGTGTCCTAAAAAATGCAGTTGTACCCAAGGTCCACTAGTCCACATGTCCGTGGTTAAGTGGAGCAGAGCAGACTCAGGACTATATGACTGTGACAGCCCACTGGGTAGATGTATTGCCTCCCGCAGCAAGAACAGCAGCGGCGGCACCAGTAGCAGCATCTCGCAAATGCCAACTCGTTCCTAGGCAGACTACGCTTTGTATCACCGCTTTCCATAAGAGGCACACAGCTGACAACCTCTTACGGAAACTGAGGAACATCATCGCAGAATGGCTTACCCCAATTGGACTCTCCTGGGGATTTGTGACATTGGACAATGCCACCAATATTGTGCGTGCATTACATCTGGGCAAATTCCAGCACGTCCCATGTTTTGCACATACATTGAATTTGGTGGTGCAGAATTATTTAAGAAAACGACAGGGGCGTGCAAGAGATGCTGTCGGTGGCCCGAAGAATTGCGGGCCACTTTCTGCATTCAGCCACCGCGTGCCGAAGACTGGAGCACCACCAAACATTCCTGAACCTGCCCTGCCATCCTCTGAAGCAAGAGGTGGTAACGAGGTGGAATTCAACCCTCTATATGCTTCAGAGGATGGAGGAGCAGCAAAAGGCCATTCAAGCCTATACATCTACCCACGATATAGACAAAGGAGGGGGAATGCACCTGACTCAAGCGCAGTGGAGAATGATTTCAACGTTGTGTAAGGTTCTGCAACCCTTTGAACTTGCCACACGTGAAGTCAGTTCAGACACTGCCAGCCTGAGTCAGGTCATTCCCCTCATCAGGCTTTTGCAGAAGAAGCTGGAGACATTGAAGGAGGAGCTAAAACAGAGCGATTCCGCTAGGCATGTGGGACTTGTGGATGGAGCCCTTAATTCGCTTAACCAGGATTCAATCTGTTGAAATCAGAGCAATACATTTTGGCCACCGTGCTCGATCCTAGATTTAAAACCTACATTGTATCTCTCTTTCCGGCAGACACAAGTCTGCAGAGGTTCAAAGACCTGCTGGTGAGAAAATTGTCAAGTCAAGCGGAACGTGACCCGTCAACAGCTCCTCCTTCACATTCTCCCGCAACTGGGGATGCAAGGAAAAGGCTAAGAATTCCGAGCCCACCCGCTGGCGGTGATGCAGGGCAGTTTGGAGTGAGTGCTGACATCTGGTCCGGACTGAAGGACCTGGCAACGATTACTGACATGTCGTCTACTGTCACTACATATGATTTTGTCACCTTTGAAAGAATGGTGGAGGATTATATGAGTGACCGCATCCAGGTAGGCACGTCAGACAGTCCGTATGTATACTGTCAGGAAAAAGAGGCAATTTGGAGGCCCTTGCACAAACTGGCTTTATTCTACCTAAGTTGCCCTCCCTCCAGTGTGTACTCCAAAAGAGTGTTTAGTGCAGCCGCTCACCTTGTCAGCAATCGGCGTACGAGGTTACTTCCAGAAAATGTGGAGAAGATGATGATCATCAAAATGAATTATAATCAATTCCTCCGTGGAGACATTTACCAGCAATTGCCTCCAGAAAGTACACAGGGATCTGAGATGGTGGATTCCAGTGGGGACGAATTAATAATATGTGAGGGGGGGGAAATGTACACAGTGAAAGGGGTGAGGAATCGGAGGATGATTAGGTGGACATCTTGCCTCTGTAGAGCCAGTTTGTGCAAGGAGAGATTGATTGCTTCTTTTTTGGTGGGGGCCCAAACCAACCAGTCATTTCAGTCAGCCGTGTGGCAGACCCTGTTGCTGAAATGATGGGTTCGTCAATGTTTTACTTTTCAATCTAAGCCCCTGCAGTTTTCTGTAAGAATCTGCTTCGCTATGATGATCAACAAGTCACAAGGGCAAACACTCAGGGCTGGAGGCGTAGATCTTAGGACCAGCTGCTACAAGCATGGCAAAGGTGTCCCTATCATTGGTGACACCCAGAGAGGCAGCGAGGGAGATTGTAATGCAGTGCGCGCAGATAAGCAGCGCAATGGTAAAAAGGAGGCATGGTCTCATAGGTAGGGGTGTGGCCTGTTTTCCTGAATCTCCATTTTGTTGCTCCGGGTATCCCGGGGGTTGAGTGCTGCACCCGGGGACTAGTGTGTGAGTGGTGCTGGCTCCTGCACAGTGACAGAAACTGGGTGTTGCACGTAATGTTACAGTGAAACACCCATATTCTGTCACTGAAGAGGAGCCGGCACTTTGGTGTCACCCCCCTTGGCGGGTGACACTCGGGTGTGGGCCGCAACCCCGTTGTGATGCCACTGACCCATGGGAAGCTTTACGTGGCTTACCCATGTGTTAGTAGCCCCAAGCATCTTTTGTGTTAGTCCCTGAAGAAAAACTTCAAATATTTACAAATACATTTTGTAATCAATGGGCCTAATTCAGTAAGGATTGCAAATTCTGCTAAGTAACAGAATTTGCAATCCTTTGGTTCGCATGCTGGGGCCACCCAGCATGCCGCCTCCCTTCTTGACCACGCTGAAATTGCAGTCTCAGTGCAGTTCAGCGTGATCATAAAAAATGGGTTAGCCTCCTGTTGGTGCAGACTGTATGTGTGCGCAGGAAGCCGCCACCATTTTTGTGATCGCAGCTGCTGCATGTGATGTCATGCAGCAGCTCTGACCACGCCTCCTGTTTCTCCGTTGCCGACCCCATTTTGTAGCCCTGCCCATGCACCGCTCCATCTCCGACTTGGAAATGGATTGTTGCTGACCCCCCCCCCAGCACCAATTGACAGTCAGAAGCGATCGCATTATCTGCGGGGTGCCGCAGAAAATGCAGGCGCATGCGTATGCTCTTAGCAATTTTTGCAGTTGGATTGCTTATTGCGATTGCAATCCAACCTGAATCAGGCTCTATTACCTATCACAATGTACTGCGGGTAGTACAAAATGAGGTTAATATAAGAGAAAAAACCCCCAGAGCTGTGCTCCTTAACTGTCCCTGGTGGCTAGTGGAGCGGCTGCCCAGTAATCAGTGTCCACGCCAGTGCGCACATGGCCCACCCCCTACAGCCACGCTGGATCACGGTATAGTGTGGGCACAGAAGTCCCTTACCTCCCTTTCATCAGTGGCCTCGTGATCCCGGAGGGCGGTGTGTGTGTGACTGACCTTAGGAAGAAACCGGAGCCTCCGCTGCAGTGACCCAGCAACCAGGGCACGGGAGTATACTGCGCCGCTGGGAGTGATGGAGCTGCAGTAAAGATGTCTATTAGACCTAACCTGCTGCAGCCCTTGTAGATTCTTATGAAAAAAAAGTTCTTCTTTTCTTGTCAAAATTAATAGCTAAGAATAGGCTGCCTGAGGCAGCCCCCTGTTAAGTGGCCTGCTACTGAAGGCACCAACTACAAACTGAGCTCCCTGTTCATGGAAGCGAGGTTATAGAGCAGGGGGCGCTGAGCATCTTGGGAACAGTCAAAAGCTTTGAGCCTGTTGGTGCCTCAGATCAAGATCCTACTCTACACCCCAATGTGAATCCTTGTGGAGTCCAGTGTACCCCACAGAAGAAATTAATGTGTCACACCCATTGGCAGCAACATTAGAATAGCTGCTGATGGGCACAATTGAGAAAGGAAGGGGGGAAAACATTTGAATCCAGCACATATATGTAATTTGAATATGTAATTTGTACCTTCCTACTTTAAAATGTAATGGATGAACCTCACCCTGTGAGAACTATCTTTATGATCAAGAGATCTCATACGCAAGAAAAGCATGTGTTGGGATAGGGCTGTGGAGGGCGGCTGCTCGAGCACACCCCCGTCAAGTTAAGGAGATTCAACTGAGGAAGCACAAGGGAACTCTTGTCTGGGGACAACAACTGCAGGGAGACCACATCTTTTCAGATGAAAATGAGAGGGCGGAAGGCTGCCTAATACTGAAGCACCCTCAAACATCAAACCATATGCAACAACTAGTACAAGCATTCCTGGGGAAAGGTCTGCAGCAGACGGATTTGCATATGGTGATGTCATCCAAGCAGTGGGCCAAAGTTGGCTGGAACCCTCATCTGCATATGAAAAAGAGAAAAGGGGCGCTTGGATGACCCCTAGTTCGCATTGAACACCCCCCACCCTCCTTTGGTGTGGGGCTCATGTTGGCCATGCCCCAGCCCCTGAAGCATTCAAGCTGATTTCTTGCAGCAGCTGGGCACTGTAACAGCTCCAGAGCTGCTCTGTAAGGCAAATAAAAGGGTGTGGGCCCTGCAACACCACCTGAAAGTTCGCATTGTGCGTTGGAAGGCACAAAGTAAGCAGACGGGAGAAGTCAGGATAGTGCGCAAGGGCATAGAAGGGAGGGGCTCAAGAAAAGAGAAGTGGAAACAGACAGCAAACTAGGCTGGAGAGAGACCTGAGATCTAAATTATACCAGAGCCAACCAGGGGAAAGCACAAATGCAGTCCCCCCCCCTACCACAAATTATGCAGTCGAGATTCCCACATTTGGGGAAATCACAGAGGTCAGCATACCCAGAATGCAATGAATGAACCTCACCCTGGGAAAACAATCTTCATGACCATGGTCTCACCTAAGCAAAATAAGTATGATTTGAGATAGGGCTGGGGAGGGCCGCTGCTCAGGCACACCTCCGTCAAGTAAAGGAGATTCAACTGAGGCAGCACAAGGGAACTCTCATCTGGGGACAACAACAGCAGGGAGAACACATTTTCAGACGAATGTGTGAGGGCAGAAGGCTGCCTAATACTGAAGCACCCCCCAAACAACAAACCAAATGCAACAACTAGTGCAAGCATTCCTGGGGGATGGCCTGCAGCAGATGGATTCGCATATGGTGATGTCATCCAAGCAATGGGTATAGTTGGCTGCAACCCTCGTCTGCATATGAAAAGAGAAAATGGTCACGCAGGGCATGGCGGCCTTTGTGGGGTTGCGCTTGGATGACCCCTAGATCGCTTTATACACCCCCATCAGTGTGGGGCTCATGTTGGCCATGCCCCAGCCCCTGAAGCATTCAAGCTGATTTCTTGCAGCAGCTGGACCCAGTAACAGCTCCAGAGTTGCTCTACAAGACAAGTAAAAGGGTGTGAGCCATGCAGCACCACCTGTAGTTTGCATACACACATATATAGGACAGCATCTCTTATATGCCCCAGGGGCAATAAAATAGTATCCTTATCTAGGGTATCCGTCCATGCCGCTACAGCACTACACATACACACCCAGGCCGACGCAATTGCCGGTCTGAGTAAGGTACCTGAATGTGTATAAATGGACTTCAGGGTAATCTCCTGTTTGCGGTCAGCACACTCTTTGAGGGTAGCCGTATCCTGGGACGGGAGGGCTAACTTCTTGGATAAGCGTGTTAATGCTTTGTCCACCCAAGGGGAGGATTCCCATCGTAACCTATCCGTTGATGGGAAAGGATACGCCATAAGAATCCTTTTGGAAATCTGCAGGAGATTCCCAAGCTTTTTCACATAACTCGTTCAGCTCGTGTGAGGGGAAAAGGTTACCTCAGGCTTCTTTCCCTTGTACATATGTACCCTCTAGTCAGGGATAGGGGGCTCCTCTGTGATGTGCAAAACATCTTTTATTGCCATAATCATATATCAAATGTATTTTGCCAATTTTGGCTGTAACTTTGCATCATCGTAATCGACACTGGAGTCAGAATCCGTGTCGGTATCTGTGTCAACAATCTGGATAGTGGGCACTTATGAGACCCTGACAGTCCCTGCGACATAGGATCAGGCATGGGTTGAGACCCTGACTGTCCCAAAGTTTCAGCCTTGTCTAATCTTTTGTGCAATGAGTTTACACTAGCATTTAAAACATTCCACATATCCATCCAATCAGGTGTCGGCGGAGACACCACATTCATTTGCTCCCGCTCCTCTCTAATATAGCCTTCTTCCTCAGACATGTTGACACACGCGTACCGACACACCACACACACAGGGAATGCTTTTACTGAAGACATTTCCCCCACAAGGCCCTTTGGCAGAGCTGGCCCTAACCAATATGATGCCCTAGGCAAGATTTTGCCTGGTGCCCCCTAGCACCACCGCTGGTTCCGCCTCTGACCTTGCACCTCTTTCCCAGCACCATCAACCCTCACCCATAACAGTACTTATTTTGGTGTTTGTACCCCCTATATTTTAAACAGGAACAGTTCGCACATTTGGCGCACAGTCCAAAAAGGGGTGTGTTTTTGCTGGCAATGGGCATGTCCACACAATAGTACCCCCAATTAAAATTCCGCCACACAGTACTGCAATTTTATTCACATTTGATCACGCGATAGTGTCCATAATTCACATTACATCCCACAGTAGTATCACTTTACCTTATAAACGTTACTTCTCACAGTAGTGCTCCTTATTCACATTACATCACACTGAATTGCTCCTTATTTACATTACACCACACCCTATTGCTCTTTATTCACATTAGACGACACAGTAAATGCCCTTTCTATACGCAACGCTACATATTAGAGCACCTTATACACATAATGCCACACATTAGTAATGCATTTATACACATAATTCCACACAGTAATGCCCCTTACACATATGAGACACATCATTAATGTCCTTATAAACATAATGCGTCTTACACATTATGACAACCTTTATTAATGCCCTTTTACACATAATGGCCCTCATTCCGAGTTGTTAGCTCGCAAGCTGCTTTTAGCAGCATTGCACACGCTAAGCCGCCGCCTACTTGGAGTGAATCTTAGCTTATCAAAATTGCGAACGAAAGATTAGCAGAATTGCGAATAGACACTTCTTAGCAGTTTCTGAGTAGCTCCAGACTTACTCGACAACTGTGATCAGTTCAGTCAGTTTCGTTCCTGGTTTGACGTCACAAACACACCCAGCGTTCGCCCAGACACTCCCCCGTTTCTTCAGACACTCCCGCGTTTTACCCAGAAACGGCAGCGTTTTTTCACACACACCCATAAAACGGCCAGTTTCCGCCCAGAAACACCCACTTCCTGTCAATCACACTACGATCAGCAGAACAAAGAAAAAACCTCGTAATGCCGTGAGTAAAATACCTAACTGCATAGCAAATTTACTTTGCGCAGTCGCAGAGCGAACATTGCGCATGCGCAATTAGCGGAAAATCGCTGCGATGCGAAGAAAATTACCGAGCGAACAACTCGGAATGACCACCCTTGCGCATGCGCAATTAGCGGAAAATCGCTGCGATGCGAAGAAAATTACCGAGCGAACAACTCGGAATGACCACCAATGTCCCTTACACATATGCCGCACATTATTAATGCCCTTATACACATAATGACACACATAGTGCCCCTTACACATATGTTGCACATTATTAATGCATTTTTACATGACACGCATAATGCTCCTTACTCATATTCCGAACACTACTGCACAACCAACCCACTCACATGCACACAGCACTCACACTGCCACTAACACTGTGACCTCTGCCTCTGCTTGGATACAGATGTGTCCTCATAAATCTTGCCTCAATGCTAACGTTGGGGCACCTTTTTTTTATTAAAATGCATCTTATTTGCATTGCTATGTTGTTAGGATGCACACGCAGCTTCTGCTGATTAAAATGATATGCAGCACGCCTATATACTGTGTGAGACTGTGGCTGTATCTGCATATGAAATGCTACACACAGAATATAGGCATGCCGCATATCATTTTAATCAGCAGAAGTTGCTGATGCCCCTAGGCATATCAAATGCCCTAGGCAATTGCCTAGTTTGCCTATGCCTATGACCGGCTCTGCCCTTTGGAGAGACAGAGAGAGAGTATGCCAGCACATACCCCAGCGCTATATAACCCAGGAATAGCACAGTAACTTAATGTTTGCACAGTAGCGCTGCTGTATGTAATTTGCGCCAAATTATGTGCCCCCCCCCCTCTCTTTTCAACCCTCTTGTCTACCGTGGTATAAGCAGGGGAGAGTCCGGGGAGCTTCCTCTCAGCGGTGCTGTGGAGAAAAAATGGCGCTGGTGAGTGCTGAGGGAGAAGCCCCGCCCCCTCGGCGTCGGGCTTCTGTCCCGCTTAAACTGTACAATTGGCGGGGGCTCATACATATATACAGTGCCCAGCTGTATATATGTTATATTTCAGCTAAAAAGAGGATTATATTGCAGCCCAGGGCGCCCCCCCTGCGCCCTGCACCCTTACAGTGACCGGAGTATGTGAGGTGTATGGGAGCAATGGCGCACAGCTGCAGTGCTGTGCGTTACCTCAATGAAGATCATGAAGTCCTCTGCCGCCTCTGAAGTCTTCTTTTCTTCTCATACTCACCAGGCTTCTATCTTCCGGCTCTGCGAGGGGGACGGCGGCGCGGCTCTGGGACGGACGGCGAGGGTGAGATCCTGCGTACCAATCCCTTTGGAGCTAATCCCTTTGGAGCTAATGGTGTCCAGTAGCTTAAGAAGCAGGACCTTGCAACTCGGAGAGTAGGGCTGCTTCTCTCCCCTCAGTCCCTCGATGCAGGGAGTCTGTTGCCAGCAGTGCTCCCTGAAAATTAAAAACCTAACAAAATACTTTCTGTCAGAAAGCTCAGGAGAGCTCCTGAAAAGTATCAAACTGAGGTATGGAGGAGGGGCATAGAGGGAGGAGCCAGTGCACACCCAGAACTAAAGTCTTTCTTAAAGTGCCCATGTCTCCTGCGGAGCCGTCTATCCCCATGGTCCTTACGGAGTCCCCAGCATCCTCTAGGACGTTAGAGAAAATAGGATTTTAATACCTACCGGTAAATCCTTTTCTCTTAGTCCGTAGAGGATGCTGGGCACCCGTCCCAGTGCGTACTGTGTCTGCAGTTATTAAATGGCCCTTAACTCCAGAACATTTATGTGGAGACAACTTTCCCGACTTGACCATCTTCCTTGGACGTTTTCCCCCTGTGTGACTGCTCCCCAGCCTCGGAGGGTTGCATCCATGGTCCCTAGGATCCAGTCCTGGATCCCGAACCTTCGCCCCTCTAGGAGGTGAGAACTGTGCAGCCACCAATGGAGTGAGATTCTGGTCTTGGAAGACAGGATTATCCTCCGGTGCGTGTGTAGGTGGGATCCGGACCACTTGTCCAACAGGTCCCACTGGAACACTCTGGCATGGAACCAGCCAAACTGAATGGGCTCGTAGGCCGCAACCATCTTACCCAGCAACCAAATGCATTGATGGATTAACACTCTTGCTGGTTTCAGAATTCGTTTGACCAGACTCTGGATCTCCAGAGCCTTTCCACTGGAAGAAAACCTCTTCTGTGTCCAGTATCACTCCCAAAAACAACAACCGCGTCATTGGGACCAACTGCGATTTTGGCAAGTTTAGGAGCCAACTATGTTGTTGAAGAACTGTCAGGGAGAGTGCAATGTTTTGCACTAACTGGTCCCTGGATTTCACCTTTATCAAAAGATCATCCAAGTACGGGATAATTGTTACTCCTTGCTTGCGATCACCCTGGTGAAAATCCTCAGAGCCGTGGACAGACCAAACGGCAATGTCTGAAATTGGTAATGACAATACTGAATTGCAAACCTCAGGTAGCTTGATGCAGAGGCTAAATGGGAACATGTAAGTAGGCATCCTTTATGTCTACCAAAACCATGAAATCTCCTTCCTACGGACTGGAGATCACTGCACTGAGAGATTCCATCTTGAAATTTAATTTCCTTAGGTAGAAATTGAGGGATTTCAGATTTCAGATTGGTCTGACTGAGCTGTCCGGCTTAGGGACCACGAAGAGGCTTGAATAAAAACCTTCTCCCTGCTGACTAAAGCCGATTTGAACAATCGGTGAGGGGGAACGTCTTGAAACCCCAGTTTGTACCCTTGGGACACTATTTGTAAAACACACGAGTCCATGTCCGAATGAATCCAGAACTGACTGAAGAGTTTTAGATGTGCCCCCACTGGTGCGGGCTCCTGCAAGAGAGCCCCAGCGTCATGCGGTGGATTTGGCAGAAGCAGAGGATGATCTCTGCTCCTGCGATCTTGAAGAGGATGCAGACCTCTTCCCTCTTCTCCTTCCTCTACCTGCAAAGAAAGGGGAATCTTAACTTCTTGCATATCTATTGGGCCGAAATGACTGCATCAGATAATGATGCGTCTTCATCCGTTGGGAGGGAACATAGGGCAAGAAGGTTGACTTACCTGCGGGAGCTGCCGAGATCAAATTAACTAGGCAGTCACCAAACAACGCTTCACCTTCATAGGGAAGAGACTCCCTTTCTTCTTGGAGTCAGCATCAGCATTCTCTTGGTGAATCCACAATGCCCTCCTATCCGAGACTGCCATGAAATTGGCCCGTGAACTCAAGAGTCCTATATCCCTTGCAGTCTCACGTAAGTATGCTGCAGTGTCCTTGATATGATACAACGTAAGGAGTATCCCATCTCTCCAAGGTATCTATATCGGATGACAAGGTATTCGACCAATTCTTGAATACTACTACTCACCCATGCACATGTAATGGCAGGTCTAAGTAATGTACCCTTGGTTACATAACTAGAAATAATGTAGCTTCCTGCATACGATCCGCTGGATTTGTGACAGGGCCCCGTGCAAAACAGGGGGTGACTCCCACTTTATTCTGTCCGCGGCGGGAAATGAATAAACAACCAGAATCCTTTTGGGGATTTGAAACCATCTTGTCGAGCTGGCCCAGACTTTCTCAAACAGAGATGGAGGAACGTTACATCAGCTTTCATTATATATCTATATATACACATACATATAGACCCCTTTGTCAGGAACAGCAGGGTCTTCAGTGATTTTAATATGTCCTTAATATCCACAATCATGTACTGAATGCTCCTTGCCAATATTGGATCTAATCAGGAAACATTATGGTCGACATAGGAATCAGTATCCGTGTCAGTATCAGTGTGTAGTAACTGGGCAAAATAACATTTTTGCGACCCCGCGGGGCCTGAGGGAAAAGAAACATAGCCATGAACATCACATCTTTTCTCTACGTCTGTGTCTGGGACACAGATTTATCCAACCTTACTCTGATATTACTGAAACTTTTACCCAGTCAGTTATTGGTGGTGCCAACAGGGCCACCATCATATGTCTGCATTCCTAATATAGTTTCCTCTTGGGAAAAACATTCAGCCACCGACATGTTGACACACATGTACCAAGTACCCACAGACACATCGGCTTATGGGGGACAGACCGTCAGTAAATCTGTCAGAGGGACACAGAGGATTTTTCAGCTCACAATCCAGCACCAAAAGTACACAGTCTGGGAAATAATAAACTCTATAGTGATAGACTTGTAATGCTCTAAAGATGTTCTGGTGAGGTGAGGAAGAAGCCCCGCTACTGTAATGGCGCGTATCTGTCCCGCTCAGAAATAATTAATTACGCTAGCGGGGTAAGGACAGTGCCCAGGCACTAATGTCCACTTTTTCCAGCCTTTTGTGAGGAATTTATGCTGCCCAGGGTGCCCCCCCCCCCCGTGCCCTGCACCCTGCAGTGCCTGTGTTTGTGTGGGAGCATGGTGCGCAGCGTTCCGCTCGCTGCTCGGTACCTCAGAATGCCATCACTGGAGAAGAAGTCTTCTGTTCTTCTGCTACTCACCTGTCTTCTGGCTCTGTAAGGGGGTGACGGCAGGCTGCGGGAGTGTGCATCTAGGCGTACCCAGCGATCAGCACCCTCAGGAGCTAATGGTGTCCTGTCAGCCTGAAGCAGAGCCATTGAACTCACTAGAAGTTGGTCATACTTCTCTCCCCTAAGTCCCACGAAGCAGGGAGACTGTTGCCAGCAGCCTCCCTGAAAATAAAAAAAACTAACAAGTCTTTTCAGAGAAACTCAGTAGAGCTCCCCTGTAGTGCATCCAGTATCACTGCGCACAATACTAAAACTGGAGTCTGGAGGAGGGGCATAGAGGGAGGAGACAGTTCACACCCTTTGAAAGTCTTAAAGTGCCCATGTCTCCTGCGGATCCCGTCTATACCCCATGGTTCTTAATGTGACCCAAGCATCATCTAGGACGTATGAGAAAACAAATAATGCACACATGAGGAGGAGAGAACTAAGGAAGCTATAAGGAGAAGAGGGGAGGGAGGGGGGGTTGAAAGGTAAGGTAGTAAAGGCATATTGGATAAACTACAACCTTATACATATTCATTAATGTACCAGTAGTTAGAAGTAGAAGAGCTCTAACAGAAACCATAAAGCTTATCTAAAGCCACACCACACTGGATATGCCCAATCTCATTTGATTTTTGAAGCAAAGCAGTATTGGACTTTGTTAATACATGGATGGGAGACTGCTTGGTAGTATCAGATTCTTTAGGTGTTTTTAAACTACCAACACCATTTTCTTGGTACATTTAATTTTTACATGTATTCTTTTATGTACCAGAAGTTAGAAGTAGAAGAGCTGTAATAAAAACTACCAGCTCATCTACAGCCACAGCACACTGGATTTGCCCAATCTCTCCTGATCATGGAAGCTGAGCAGTGTTGGTCCTGGTTTTAGTACTTGGATGGGAGACCACCAGGAAATACCAGGAGCTGTGTGTATTTTTACAATACTAACACCGTTCTCTTGATGCATTCCATTTTGAAACATTGGGATAGATCTATTAAGCCTGGTGAACTGATAAAGTGCAAGGTGATAAAGTACCAGCCAGTCAGCTCCTAACTGTCATTTTTCAAACCCAGCCTGTGACATGGCAATTAGGAGCTGATTGGCTGGTACTTTATCACCATGCAAATTATCATTTCACCAGGTTTAATAAATCGTCCGCTTACTCATTTATGTACGAGTAGTTAGAAGTAGAAGAACTCTAACAGAAACCACTAAGCTCATCTACAGCCACACCACACTGTATATGCCCAATATCACCTGATTTTAGGCCTGGTTTGTTCTTGGATGTGAGACCACCTGGGAATACCAGGTGCTGTAGGTAGTTTTATACTACCAACACCGTTCTCTTGATGCATTCTATTTTGAAACTTATTCATTGATGTACCAGTAGTTAGAAGTAGAAGTTAGAAACAGCAAAAATCATCTACAGCCGCATCATACTGGATATGTCCAATCTCATCTGATGTTGGAAGCTAAGCAGTGTTGTGCCTGGTTAGTTTTTGGATTTTAGGTCCTGCCTTCTGGTTTGGCCACGGCACCTCGGAAATTCACCAAGGTCATGGCCGTGATGACGACCCTTCACCATCGGTTGACCAGGGAGGAATCTCTCCTCCCGATAAACATTCTGGAATTGCAGGCAGTGTTCAATTCATTGACACTGGCCCTGCCTCTTGTACAGAACAGGCCTGTTCAAGTACAATCGGACAACGCCACCACGGTAGTGTACACAAATCATCAAGGCGGCACTCGAAATTGCATAGCAAAGCTGGAAGTATCAAAAATCCTCAGTTGGGTAGAACGTCATCTGCCAGCAATATCGGCAGTGTTCATTCCCGGAGTCCTCAACTGGGAAGCGGATTTCCTCAGTCGTCAGGACGTTCACGCTGGAGAGTGGAGAGGCCGCAGCAGAAATGTCTGCACTGGTGTCAGTAGGTGACTGAGGCAGGGATGACTGGGAGATAGTGGGTGACTGAAGCATGTATGAGTGGGAGATAGTGGGTGACTGAGGCCGGGGTGACTGGGAGATAGTCAGTGACTAAGGCAGGGGTGATAGGGATATAGTGGATGACTGTGGCAGGGGTGACAGGGACAGTAGGAGACTGAGGCAGGGGTGACAGGGATAGTGGGTGACTGAGGTAGGGGTGATATGGAGATAGTGGTTGACTGAGGCAGGGGTGACAGATAGTGGGTGACTGAGGCAGGGGTCGCAGGTATAGTGGTTAACTGAGGCAGCGGTGACTGGGAGATAGTGGGTAACTGGGGCAGGGGTGACAGGGAAAGTGTGTGACTCAGGCAGGGGTGATAGGGAGATAGTGGGCAGCAGATCACTGCCTTGCTGACAGCAGCACATCCCTGCCTCATTGACAGCAGCACATACCTGCCTCACTTATAGCAGCACATCCCTGCCTCACTGACAGCAGCAGATCACTGCTTCACTGGCAGCAGCAGATCCCTGCCTCACTGGCAGCAGCAGATCCCTGCCTCACTGGCAGCAGCAGATCCCTGCCTCACTGGCAGCAGCAGATCCCTGCCTTACTGACAGCTGTATATAGGGCCTAATTCAGACCTGATCTCTGCTGTGCATATTCACACAACAGGAGATCAGGTGTGTGTGTGTGTGTGTGTGTGTGTGTGTGTGTGTGTGTGTGTGTGTGTGTGTGTGTGTGTGTGTGTGTTGGTGCCGCAGTGCACCGGCACATGCCAGAGATGCGATCAGCATCTCTGCCCAGTGAGCGCCTCTGCCAACACATACTTATCTTGCATATGAGATCTCTTGATCATAAAGATAGTTCTCACAGGGTGAGGTTCATCCATTACATTTTAAAGTAGGAAGGTACAAATTACATATTCAAATTACATATATGTGCTGGATTCAAATGTTTTCCCCCCTTCCTTTCTCAATTGTGCCCATCAGCAGCTATTCTAATGTTGCTGCCAATGGGTGTGACAAATTAATTTCTTCTGTGGAGTACACTGGACTCCACAAGGATTCACATTGGGGTGTAGAGTAGGATCTTGATCTGAGGCACCAACAGGCTCAAAGCTTTTGACTGTTCCCAAGATGCTCAGCGCCCCCTGCTCTATAACCTCGCTTCCATGAACAGGGAGCTCAGTTTGTAGTTGGTGCCTTCAGTAGCAGGCCACTTAACAGGGGGCTGCCTCAGGCAGCCTATTCTTAGCTATTAATTTTGACAAGAAAAGAAGAACTTTTTTTATAAGAATCTACAAGGGCTGCAGCAGGCTAGGTCTAATAGACATCTTTACTGCAGCTCCATCACTCCCAGCGGCGCAGTATACTCCCGTGCCCTGGTTGCTGGGTCACTGCAGCGGAGGCTCCGGTTTCTTCCTAAGGTCAGTCACACACACACCGCCCTCCGGGATCACGAGGCCACTGATGAAAGGGAGGTAAGGGGCTTCAGTGCCCACACTATACCGAGATCCAGCGTGGCTGTAGGGGGCGGGCCGTGTGCGCACTGGCGTGGACACTGATTACTGGGCATCCGCTCCACTAGCCACCAGGGACAGTTAAGGAGCACAGCTCTGGGGGGGTTTTCTCCTATATTAACCCCATTTTGTACTACCTGCAGTGCATTGTGATAGGTAATAGAGCCTGATTCAGGTTGGATTGTAATCGCAATAAGCAATCCAACTGCAAAAATTGCTAAGAGCATACGCATGCGCCTGCATTTTCTGTGGCACCCCGCAGATAATGCGATCGCCTCTGACTGTCAATCGGTGCGGGGGGGGGTCAGCAACAATCCATTTCAAAGTCGGAGATGGAGCGGTGCAGGGGCAGGGCTACAAAATGGGGTCGGCAACGGAGAAACAGGAGGCGTGGTCAGAGCGGCTGCATGACATCACATGCAGCCGCTGCGATCACAAAAATGGTGGCGGCTTCCTGCGCACACGTACAGTCTGCACCAACAGGAGGCTAACCCATTTTTTATGATCACGCTGAACTGCACTGAGACTGCAATTTCAGCGTGGTCAAGAAGGGAGGCGGCATGCTGGGTGGCCATGCCCTGTGATGGGTGGCCCCAGCATGCGAACCAAAGGATTGCAAATTCTGTTACTTAGCAGAATTTGCAATCCTTACTGAATTAGGCCCATTGATTACAAAATTGTAAACAATATTTGAAGTTTTTCTTCAGGGACTAACACAAAAGATGCTTGGGGCTACTAACACATGGGTAAGCCACGTAAAGCTTCCCATGGGTCAGTGGCATCACAACAGGGTTGCGGCACACACCCGAGTGTCACCCGCCAAGGGGGGGTGACACCAAAGTGCCGGCTCTTCTTCAGTGACAGAATATGGGTGTTTCACTGTGACATTACGTGCAACACCCAGTTTCTGTCACTGTGCAGGAGCCAGCACCACTCACACACTAGTCCCCGGGTGCAGCCCCCAACCCCCGGGATACCCGGAGCAACAAAATGGTGATTCAGGCCACGCCCCTACCTATGAGACCATGCCTCCTTTTTACCATTGCGCTGCTTATCTGCGCGCACTGCATTACAATCTCCTTCGCCACCTCTCTGGGTATCACCAGTGATAGTGACACCTCTGCCATGCTTGTAGCAGCTGGTCCTAAGATCTACGCCTCCAGCCCTGAGTGTTTGCCCATGTGACTTGTTGATCATCATAGCGAAGCAGATGCTTACAGAAAACTGCAGGGGCTTAGATTGAAAAGAAAAACATTGATGAACCCATCATTTCAGCGACAGGGTCTGCCACACGACTGACTGAAATGACTGGTTGGTTTGTTCCCCTACCAAAAAAGAATCAATCAATCAATCAATCAATCAATCTCTCCTTGCATAAACTGGCTCTACAGAGGCAAGATGTCCACCTCATCATCCTCCGATTCCTCACCCCTTTCACTGTGTACATCCCCCTCCTCACAGATTATTAATTCGTCCCCACTGGAATCCACCATCTCAGATCCCTGTGTACTTTCTGGAGGCAATTGCTGGTGAATGTCTCCACGGAGGAATTGATTATAATTCATTTTGATGATCATCATCTTCTCCACATTTTCTGGAAGTAACCTCGTACGCCGATTGCTGACAAGGTGAGCGGCTGCACTAAACACTCTTTTGGAGTACACACTGGAGGGAGGGCAACTTAGGTAGAATAAAGCCAGTTTGTGCAAGGGCCTCCAAATTGCCTCTTTTTCCTGCCAGTATACATACTGACGTGCCTACCTGGATGCAGTCACTCATATAAATTCTCCACCATTCTTTCAAAGGTGACAGAATCATATGCAGTGACAGTAGACGACATGTCAGTAATCGTTGCCAGGTCCTTCAGTCCGGACCAGATGTCAGCACTCACTCCAGACTGCCCTGCATCACCGCCAGCCGGTGGGCTCGGAATTCTTAGCCTTTTCCTCGCACCCCCAGTTGCGGGAGAATGTGAAGGAGGAGCTGTTGACGGGTCACGTTCCGCTTGACTTGACAATTGTCTCACCAGCAGGTCTTTGAACCTCTGCAGACTTGTGTCTGCTGGAAAGAGAGATACAATGTAGGTTTTAAATCTAGGATCGAGCACGGTGGCCAAAATGTAGTGCTCTGATTTCAACAGATTGAATCCTGGTTAAGCGAATTAAGGGCTCCATCCACAAGTCCCACATGCCTAGTGGAATCGCTCTGTTTTAGCTCCTCCTTCAATGTCTCCAGCTTCTTCTGCAAAAGCCTGATGAGGGGAATGACCTGACTCAGGCTGGCAGTGTCTGAACTGACTTCACGTGTGGCAAGTTCAAAGGGTTGCAGAACCTTGCACAACGTTGAAATCATTCTCCACTGCGCTTGAGTCAGGTGCATTCCCCCTCCTTTGCCTATTTCGTGGGCAGATGTATAGGCTTGAATGGCCTTTTGCTGCTCCTCCATCCTCTGAAGCATATAGAGGGTTGAATTCCACCTCGTTACCACCTCTTGCTTCAGATGATGGCAGGACAGGTTCAGGAATGTTTGGTGGTGCTCCAGTCTTCGACATGCGGTGGCTGAAGGCAGAAAGTGGCCCGCAATTCTTCGGGCCACCGACAGCATCTCTTGCACGCCCCTGTCGTTTTTTAAATAATTCTGCACCACCAAATTAAATGTATGTGCAAAACATGGGACGTGCTGGAATTTGCCCAGATGTAATGCACGCACAATATTGGTGGCGTTGTCCGATGTCACAAATCCCCAGGAGAGTCCAATTGGGGTAAGCCATTCTGCGATGATGTTCCTCAGTTTCCGTAAGAGGTTGTCAGCTGTGTGCCTCTTATGGAAAGCGGTGATACAAAGCGTAGCCTGCCTAGGAACGAGTTGGCAATTGCGAGATGCTGCTACTGGTGCCGCCGCTGCTGTTCTTGCTGCGGGGTGCAATACATCTACCCAGTGGGCGGTCACAGTCATATAGTCCTGAGTCTGCCCTTCTCCACTTAACCACAGACAAGTGGACATTGGGTACAACTGCATTTTTTAGGACACTGGTGACTCTTTTTCTGAGGTCTGTGTACATTTTCGGTATCGCCTGCCTAGAGAAATGGAACCTAGAGGGTATTTGGTACCGGGGACACAGTACCTCAATCAAGTCTCTAGTTGCCTCTAAATTAACGATGGATACCGGAACCACGTTTCTCACCACCCAGGCTGACAAGACCTGAGTTATCCGCTTTGCAGCAGGATGACTGCTGTGATATTTCATCTTCCTCACAAAGGACTGTTGGACAGTCAATTGCTTACTGGAAGTAGTACAAGTGGTCTTCCGACTTCCCCTCTGGGATGACGATCGACTCCCAGCAGCAACAACAGCAGCGCCAGCAGCAGTAGGCGTTACACTCAAGGATGCATCGGAGGAATCCCAGGCAGGAGAGGACTCGTCAGACTTGCCAGTGACATGGCCTGCAGGACTATTGGCTCTCCTGTCTAAGGAGGAAATTGACACTGAGGGAGTTGGTGGTGTGGTTTGCAGGAGCTTGGTTACAAGAGGAAGGGATTTAGTGGTCAGTGGACTGCTTCCGCTGTCATCCAAAGTTTTTGAACTTGTCACTGACTTATGATGAATGCGCTGCAGGTGTCGTATAAGGGAGGATGTTCCGAGGTGGTTAACGTCCTTATCCCTACTTATTACAGCTTGACAAAGGCAACACACGGCTTGACACCTGTTGTCCGCATTTGTGTACAGGATGCATACCTTCATGTCCCCATTTATCCACCTCATCAGGCGTACCTCAGATTTGCGGTACAGGACTGTCATTGCCAATTTCAGATGTTGCTGTTTGGTCTCTCCATGGCCCTGAGAATTTTCACCAAGGTACTGGCGGAAATGATGGTGCTCCTGTGCAAGCAAGGTGTCACAATTATCCCGTACTTGGGCGATCTCATAAAAGCGAGATCAAGAGAGCAGTTGCTGAACAGCGTATCACTTTCACTGAAAGTGTTACAGCAACACGGCTGGATTCTCAATATCCCGAAGTCGCAGTTGATTCCTACTACTCGTCTGTCTTTCTTGGGCATGATTCTGGACACGGACCAGAAGAGGGTTTATCTCCTGATAGAAAAGGCCCAGGAACTCATGACTCTTGTCAGGAACCTATTGAAACCAAAACTTGTGTCAGTGCATCACTGCACTCGAGTCCTGGGAGAGATGGTGGCATCATACGAGGCCATTCCATTCGGCAGGTTCCATGTGAGGACTTTCCAATGGGACCTACTGGACAAGTGGTCTGGGTCACATTTACAGATGCATTGGTTGATCACCCTGTCCCCCAGGGTCAGGGTATCACTCCTGTGGTGGCTGCAGAGTGCTCACCTTCTCGAGGGACGCAGATTCAGCATTCAGGGCTGGATCCTGGTGACCACAGATGCAAGCCTCCAAGGTTGGGGAGCAGTCACACAGGGAAGAAATTTCCAAGGTCTTTGGTCAAGTCAAGAGACTTGTCTTCACATCAACATATACAATGCCCTACGTCAAGCGGAGACCTTACTTTGCGACCAACCGGATCTGATCCAGTCAGACAACGTCACCGCAGTGGCTCATGTAAACCGCCAAGGCGGCACAAGGAGCAGAGTGGCGATGGCACAAGCCACCAGAATTCTTCGCTGGGTGGAGAATCACGCAAGCGCACTGTCAGCAGTGTTCATTCCGGGAGTGGACAACTAGGAAGCAGACTTCCTCAGCAGACACAACCTACATCCGGGAGAGTGGGGACTTCATCCGGAAGTCTTTGCACAGATTACAAGTCGGTGGGAACTGCCACAGATAGACATGATGCCGTCCCGGCTCAACAAAAAGCTACAGAGGTATTGCGCAAGGTCAAGAGACCCTCAGGCAGTAGCTGTAGACGCCCTAGTGACACCGTGGGTGTTCCGGTCGGTCTATGTATTTCCTCCTCTTCCTCTCATACCCAAGGTGTTGAGGATAATAAGACAAAGAAAAGTGAGAACAATCCTCATTGTTCCAGATTGGCCACGGAGGACCTGGTATCCGGATCTGCAGGAAATGCTCACAGAAGATCTGTGGCCTCTCCCTCTAAGACAGGACCTGTTGCATCAGGGGCCCTGTCTGTTCCAAGACTTACCGCGGCTGCGTTTGACGGCATGGCGGTTGAATGCCGGATCCTAGCATTCCGGTTGAGGTCATCCCTACGCTGATAAAGGCTAGGAAGGATGTAACGTTAAAACATTACACCGTATATGGCGAAATTATGTTTCTTGGTGTGAGGCCAGGAATGCTCCTACGGAAGAATTCCATCTGGGCCGTTTCCTTCACTTCCTACAAACTGGAGTGAATTTGGGCCTACAATTAGGCTCTATTAAGGTCCAGATTTCGGCCTTATCCATTTTCTTTCAAAAAGAATTGGCTTCTCCTCCAGAAGTTCAGACTTTTGTAAAAGGAGTGCTGCATATTCAGCCTCCTTTTGTGCCTCCGGTGGCACCTTGGGACCTTAACGTGGTGTTGTTTTCTAAAATCACACTGGTTTGAACCACAGTGGAGTTAAATTATCTCACGTGGAAGGTGGTCATGTTATTAACCTTGGCTTCGGTTAGGCGAGTGTCGGAATTAGCGGCTTTGTCACATAAAAGCCCATATTTGGTATTCCATGTGGATAGAGCGGAATTGCGGACCCGTCCTCAATTCCTACCAAAAGTGGTCTCATCTTTTCATATGAACCAACCTATTGTGGTGCCTGTGGCTACGCGTGACTTGGAGGATTCCGAGTTACTTTATGTGGTCAGGGCTTTGAAAATTTACGTGGCCAGGACGGCTAGAGTCAGGAAAACTGAAGCGCTGTTTGTCCTGTATGCAACCAACAAGATTGGTGCCCCTGCTTCAAAGCAGGCTATTGCTCGCCGGATTTGTAACACGATTCAGCAAGCGCATTCTATGGCTGGATTGCAGTTACTGAAATACTATTTATAGCGCAAGAGGCGATTAGTTCAGTGTTCCAGTGTTACCGGAGACTTTAAAGTGCCGGTTCTTTTTGACTTGATTTACCCCAAGTCAAGCTCTCTCCTGCAGCTTAAGTATACATTAATTGCAGTATTATTTGTACATAATTTTTAATACCAGTAATTTGATCACCAGAATATGGTGATGATGTATTAGCGCCTGGTTATATTCTTTTGTATTTTTTTACTTTATCAGTTCACCAGGCTTAATAGATCTGCCCCAATGTTTCAAAATGGAATGCATCAAGAGAACGGTGTTGGTATTGTAAAAATACACACAGCTCCTGGTATTTCCTGGTGGTCTCCCATCCAAGTACTAAAACCAGGACCAACACTGCTCAGCTTCCATGATCAGGAGAGATTGGGCAAATCCAGTGTGCTGTGGCTGTAGATGAGCTCGTGGTTTCTGTTAGAGCTCTTCTACTTCTAACTTCTGGTACATAAAAGAATATGTGTAAAATTAAATGTACAGTACCAAGAAAAGGGTGTTGGTAGTTTAAAAACACCTAAATAATCTGATAATACATGGATGGGAGACTGCTTGGTAGTAACAAAGTCCAATACTGCTTTGCTTCAAAGATCAAATGAGATTGGGCATATCCAGTGTGGTGTGGCTTTAGATAAGCTTTGTGGTTTCTGTTAGAGCTCTTCTACTTCTAACTACTGGTACATTAATGAATATGTATAAGGTTGTAGTTTATCCAATATCCCTTTACTACCTTAACTCCCCCCCCCCCTCCCCTCCTTATAGCTTCCTTTGTTCTCTCCTCCTCGTGTGTGCGTTATTTGTTTTCTCATACGTCCTAGAGGATGCTGGGATCACATTAAGAACCATGGGGTATAGACGGGATCCGCAGGAGACATGGGCACTTTAAGACTTTCAAAGGGTGTGAACTGTCTCCTCCCTCTATGCCCCTCCTCAGGGCCGAAACTAGGACTAACGGCACCCGGGGCAAGACAGAAATTTTGCGCCCCCCCCAAAAAAAAAAAATATAAATTATATATATATATATATATATATAATAAAATAGAAAAATAAAAATAAAAAAAATAAGAAACAAATTCAACACAGATATCCCTCAGACCAACAGACACCAGTAATACACATGATATATATATATATATACACATATACATACACACACACACACGTGTATATATGTACACAGCCACATACATATATTATATATATATATATATATATATATTATATATCTGTATATATCTGTATATATCTGTATATCTGTAGCTGTCACAGTGGTGAAAATGAGCAGTAGTTTGAATGAGCTGCAGGGGTTAACACCAGTCACAGTGAATATGTGTGTGTGTTTTACCTCCGTCTCTCGCTGTCCTGCTTCCATCCATCACTGTGCTGTCAGGCTGAATGCAATGTTGTGTGGGGCCAGAAAAAGGTCAGTAGCTGACCACATTCGTAGCTCGTGCGGGCGGGCAGTATACTTTTTTGGGCTTGCCGCCGCTGCTTAGGAAGGGAAACTAGACGTTACCCTGACTCCCTAGCTCCAGCAGCCGTGGCCAGCTTTCTGCAATGCCTCATGGGATTTGTAGACTCTATGCTACTGCATAAAGTCTAAGCAGTAGCACACATGACTACAAATCCCATTTTTCTTCAATAGATTCTCTGCTGTGTCAGACCCAGCTGATCCCAGCGCCCTATCAAATCCCGCGCCCGGGTCACATGTCCCCCTAGCCCCTCCCTAGTTTCGGCTCTGCCCTCCTCCAGACTCCAGTTTTAGAATTGTGCCCAGTGAGACTGGATGCACTACAGGGGAGCTCTACTGAGTTTCTCTGAAAAGACTTATGTTAGTTTTTCTTATTTTCAGGGAGGCTGCTGGCAACAGTCTCCCTGCTTCGTGGAACTTAGGGGAGAGTAGTATGACCAACTTCTAGTGAGTTCAATGGCTCTGCTTCTGGCTGACAGGACACCATTAGCTCCTGAGGGTGCTGATCGCTAGGTACGCCTAGATGCCCACTCCCGTAGCCTGCCATCACCCCCTTACAGAGCCAGAAGTCAGAAGACAGGCGAGTAGCAGAAGAACAGAAGACTTCTTCTCCAGTGACGGCATTCTGAGGTACCACGCAGCGAGCGGAATGCTGTGCGCCATGCTCCCACACAAACACAGGCACTGCAGGGTGCAGGGCGTGTGGGTGGGGAAGGGGGGCACCCTGGGCAGCATAAATTCCTCACAAAAGGCTGGCAAAAGTGGACATTAGTGCCTGGGCACTGTACTTACCCCGCCAGCGTAATTAATTATTTGTTTCTGAGCGGGACAGAAGCGTGCCATTACAGCGGCGGGGCTTCTTCCTCACCTCACCAGCACATCTATAGAGCGTAACAAGTCTATCACTATAGAGTTTATTATTTCCCAGACTGTGTACTTTTGGCGCTGGATTGTGAGCTGAAAAATCCTCTCTGTCCCTCTGACAGATTTACTGTAGGTCTATCACCCATAAGCCGATGTGTCTGTGGGTACTTGGTACATGTGTGTCAACATGTCGGTGGCTGAATGTTTTTCCCAAGAGGAAACTATATTAGGAATGCAGACATATGATGGTGGCCCTGTTGGCACCACCAATAACTGACTGGGTGAAAGTTTCAGTAATATCAGAGTGAGGTTGGATAAATCTGTGTCCCAGACACAGACGTAGAGAAAAGATGTGATGTTCATGGCTATGCTTCTTTTCACTCAGGCCCGCAAAAATGTTACTACACATCGATACTGACTCGGATACTGATTCCTATGTCGGCCATAATATTTCCTGATTAGATCCAATATTGGCAAGTAGCATTCAGTACATGATTGTGGATATTAAGGACATATTAACATCACTGAGGACCCTGCTGTTCCTGACAAAGGGGTATATATATGTATGTATATATAGATATATAATGAAAGCTGATGTAACGTTCCTCCATCTCTGTTTAAGAAAGTCTGGGCCAGCTCGACAAGATGGTTTCAAATCCCCAAAAGGTTTCCGGTTGTTTATTCATTTCCTGCTGCGGACAGAATAAAGTGGGAGTCACCCCCTCTTCTGCACGGGGCCCTGTCACAAATCCAGCGGATCGTATGCAGGAAGCTACATTATTTCTAGTTATGTAACCACGGGTACATTACTTAGACCTGCCATTACATGCGCATGGGTGAGTAGTAGTATTCAAGAATTGGTAGAATACCTCGTCATCCGATATAGATATCTTGGAGAGATGGGATACTCCTTACGTTGGATCATAACAAGGACACTGCAGCATACTTACGACTGCAAGGGATATAGGACTCTTGAGTTCACGGGCCAATTTCATGGCAGTCTCGGATAGGAGGGCATTGTGGATTCACCAAGGGAATGCTGATGCTGACTCCAAGAAGAAAGGGAGTCTCTTCCCTATGAAGGTGAAGCCTTGTTTGGTGATGGCCTAGTTAATTTGATCTCGGCAGCTCCCGCAGGTAAGTCAACCTTCTTGCCCTATGTTCCCTCTCAACGGATGAAGATGCATCATTGTCTAACGCAGTCATTTTGTCCCAATAGATATGCAAGAAGTTAAGATTCCCCTTTCTTTGCAGGTAGAGGAAGGAAAAGAGGGAAGAGGTCTGTAGCCTCTTCAAGATCGCAGGAGCAGAGATCGTCCTCTGCTTCTGCCAAATCCACTGCATGATGCTAGGGCTTTCTTGCAGGAGCCCGCACCAGTGAGGACACGTCTAAAACACTTCTGTCAGTTCTGGATTAATTTAGACCTGGACTCGTGGGTTTTACAAATAGTGTCCCAAGGGTACAAACTGGGGTTTCAAGACGTTCCCCCTCACCGATTGTTCAAATCGGCCTTAGTCAGCAGGGAGAAGGTTTTTATTCAAGCCTCTTCGTGGTCCCGATGCCGGACGGCTCAGTCAGACCAATCTTAAATCTGAAATCCCTCAATTTCTACCTAAAGAAATTCAATTTCAAGATGGAATCTCTCAGGGTAGGGATCTCCAGTCCGGAGGAAGGAGATTTCATGGTTTTGGTAGACATAAGGATGCCTAATTACATGTTCCCGTTTAGCCACTGCATAAAGCTACCTGAGGTTTGCAATTCAGGATTGTCATTACCAATTTCAGACGTTGCCGTTTGGTCTGTCCACGGCTCCGAGGATTTTCACCAGGGTGATGGCGGAAATGATGGTTCTCCTTCGCAAGCAAGGAGTCACAATTATCCCGTACTTGGATGATCTCCTGATAAAGGCGAGATCCAGGGACCAGTTGGTGCAAAACATCTACTCTCCCTGACAGTTCTTCAACAACATGGTTGGCTCCTAAACTTGCCAAAATCGCAGTTGGTCCCAATGACGCGGTTGTTGTTTTTGGGAGTCATACTGGACACAGAAGAGGCTTTCTTCCAGTGGAAAGGCTATGGAGATCCAGAGTCTGGTCAAACAAATTCTAAAACCAGCAAGAGTGTTAATCCATCAATGCATTCTGTTGCTGGGGAAGATGGTTGCGGCCTACGAGGCCATTCAGTTTGGCAGGTTCCATGCCAGAGTGTTCCAGTGGGACCTGTTGGACAAGTGGTCCGGATCCCACCTACACATGCACCGGAGGATAATCCTGTCTTCCAAGACCAGAATCTCACTCCATTGGTGGCTGCACAGTTCTCACCTCCTAGAGGGGCGATGGTTCGGGATCCAGGACTGGATCCTAGGGACCACAGATGCAACCCTCCGAGGCTGGGGAGCAGTCACACAGGGGGAAAACATCCAAGGAAGATGCTCAAGTCAGGAAAGTTGTCTCCACATAAATATTCTGGAGTTAAGGGCCATTTAATAACTGCAGACACAGTACGCACTGGGACGGGTGCCCAGCATCCTCTACGGACTAAGAGAAAAGGATTTACCGGTAGGTATTAAAATCCTATTTTCTCTAACGTCCTAGAGGATGCTGGGGACTCCGTAAGGACCATGGGGATAGACAGGCTCCGCAGGAGCCATGGGTACTTTAAGAAAGACTTTAGTTCTGGGTGTACACTGGCTCCTCCCTCTATGCCCCTCCTCCAGACCTCAGTTTGATACTGTGCCCAGTGGAGACTGGGTGCTTTTCAGGAGCTCTCCTGAGCTTTCTGACAGAAAGTATTTTGTTAGGTTTTTAATTTTCAGGGAGCACTGCTGGCAACAGACTCCCTCATCGAGGGACTGAGGGGAGAGAAGCAGCCCTACTCTCCGAGTTGCAAGGTCCTGCTTCTTAGGCTACTGGACACCATTAGCTCCAGAGGGATTGGTACGCAGGATCTCACCATCGCCGTCCGTCCCAGAGCCGCGCCTCCGTCCCCCTTGCAGAGCCGGAAGATAGAAGCCGGGTGAGTATGAGAAGAAAAGAAGACTTCAGAGGTGGCAAAAGACTTCATGATCTTCACTGAAGTAACGCACAGCACTGCAGCTGTGCGCCATTGCTCCCATACACCTCACACACTCCAGTCACTGTAAGGGTGCAGGGCGCAGGGGGTGGGGGGGGGGGGCACCTGGGCAGCAATATAAACCTTTTTTTGGCAAAACTGTAACACATATACAGCTGGGCACTGTATATATGTATGAGCCCCCACCAATTTTACAGTTTAAGCGGGACAGAAGCCCGCCGCCGAGGGTGCGGGGCTTCTCCCTCAGCACTCACCAGCGCCATTTTTTCTTCACAGCACCGCTGAGAGGAAGCTCCCCGGACTCTCCCCTGCTTATACCATAGTAGACAAGAGAGTTGAAAAGAGGGGGGGGGGCACATAATTCGGCGCAAATTACATACAGCAGTACTACTGGGCAAACATTAAGTTACTGTGTATTCCTGGGTTATATAGCGCTGGGGTGTGTGCTGGCATACTCTCTCTCTGTCTCTCCAAAGTGCCTTGTGGGGAAACTGTCTTCAGAAAAAGCATTCCCTGTGTTTGTGGTGTGTCGGTACACGTGTGTCGACATGTCTGAGGAAGAAGGCTATATTAGAGAGGAGCAGGAGCAAATGAATGTGGTGTCTCCACCGACAGCTGATTGGATGGATATGTGGAATGTTTTAAATGCTAGTGTAAACTCATTGCACAAAAGATTAGACAAGGCTGAAGCTTTGGGACAGTCAGGGTCTCAACCCATGCCTGATCCTATGTTGCAGGGACTGTCAGGGTCTCATAAGTGCCCACTATCCCAGATTGTTGACACAGATACCGACACGGATTCTGACTCCAGTGTCGATTACGATGATGCAAAGTTACAGCCAAAATTGGCAAAATCCATTCGATATATGATTATGGCAATAAAAGATGTTTTGCACAT
This sequence comes from Pseudophryne corroboree, assembly GCF_028390025.1. Taxonomy (NCBI): domain Eukaryota; kingdom Metazoa; phylum Chordata; class Amphibia; order Anura; family Myobatrachidae; genus Pseudophryne; species Pseudophryne corroboree. Next base: position 621,982,989 of record NC_086447.1, on the reverse strand, counting down.
CAGAGAGGAACCCCCTGTCCCTGACAAGAGGGTACATATGTACAAGGGAAAAAAGCCTGAGGTAACCTTTGAGGGGGTCACACGAGCTGAACGAGATATGTGAAAAAGCTTGGGAATCTCCCGATAAAAGACTGCAGATTTCCAAAAGGATTCTTATGGCGTATCCTTTCCCATCAATGGATAGGTTACGATGGGAATCCTCCCCTAGGGTGGACAAAGCATTAACACGCTTATCCAAGAAGTTAGCCCTCCCGTCCCAGTATACGGCTACCCTCAAAGAGTCTGCTGACCGCAAACAGGAGATTACCCTGAAGTCCATTTATACACATTCAGGTACCTTACTCAGACCGGCAATTGCATCGGCCTGGGTGTGTAGTGCTGTAGCGGCATGGACGGTTACCTTATCTGAGGGGATGGATACCATAGATAAGGATACTATTTTATTGACCCTGGGGCATATAAGAGATGCTGTCCTATATATGTGTGTATGCAAACTACAGGTGGTGCTGCAGGGCTCACACCCTTTTACTTGTCTTGTAGAGCAACTCTGGAGCTGTTACTGGGTCCAGCTGCTGCAAGAAATCAGCTTGAATGCTTCAGGGGCTGGGGCATGGCCAACATGAGCCCACACTGATGGGGGGTGGGGGTGTATAAAGCGATTTAGGTGTCATCCAAGCGCAACCCCACAAAGGCCGCCATGCCCTGCGTGACCCTTTTCTCTTTTCATATGCAGACGAGGGTTGCAGCCAACTATGCCCACTGCTTGGATGACATCACCATATGCAAATCCATCTGCTGCAGGCCTTCCCCCAGGAATGCTTACACTAGTTGTTGCATTTGGTTTGTTGTTTGGGGGTGCTTCAGTATTAGGCAGCCTTCTGCCCTCCCACATTCGTCTGAAAATGTGTTCTCCCTGCAGTTGTTGTCCCCTGATGAGAGTTCCCTTGTGCTTCCTCAGTTGAATCTCCTTAACTTGACGGGGGTGTGCCCGAGCAGCCGCCCTCCACAGCCCTATCCCAACACATACTTATCTTGCATATGAGATCTCTTGATCATGAAGATAGTTCTCACAGGGTGAGGTTCATCCATTAAATTTTAAAGTAGGAAGGTACAAATTACATATTCGAATTACATATATGTGCTGGATTCAAATGTTTTCCCCCCTTCCTTTCTCAATTGTACCCATCAGCAGCTATTCTTATGTTGCTGCCAATGGTTGTGACACATTTTTTTCTTCTGTGGGGTACACTGGACTCCACAAGGATTCACATTGGGGTGTAGAGTAGGATCTTGATCTGAGGCACCAACAAGCTCAAAGCTTTTGACTGTTCCCAAGATACTCAGCGCCCCCTCCTCTATAACCTCGCTTCCATGAACAGGGAGCTCAGTTTGTAGTTGGTGCCTTCAGTAGCAGGCCACTTAACAGGGGGCTGCCTCAGGCATCCTATTCTTAGCTATTAATTTTGACAAGAAAAGAAGAACTTTTTTAATAAGAATCTACAAGGGCTGCAGCAGGCTAGGTCTAATAGACATATTTACTGCAGCTCCATCACTCCCAGCGGCACAGTATACTCCAGTGCCCCGGTTGCTGGGTCACTGCAGCGGAGGCTCCGGTTTCTTCCTAAGGTCAGTCACACACACACCGCCCTCCGGGATCACGAGGCCGCTGATGAAAGGGTGGTAAGGGGCTTCTGTGCCCACTTTATACCGTGATCCAGCGTGGCTGTAGGGGGCGGGCCGTGTGCGCACTGGCGTGGACACTGATTACTGGGCAGCTGCTCCACTAGCCACCAGGGACAGTTAAGGAGCACAGCTCTGGGGGTTTTTCTCCTATATTAACCCCATTTTGTACTACCCGCAGTGCATTGTGATAGGTAATAGGGCCTGATTCAGGTTGGATTGCAATCGCAATAAGCAATCCAACTGCAAAAATTGCTAAGAGCATACGCATCCGCCTGCAGATAATGCGATCGCCTCTGCCTGTCAATCGGTGCAGGGGGGGGAAGGGGGGTCAACAACACTCCATTTCCAAGTCGGAGATGGAGCGGTGCGGGGGCAGGGTTTCAATATTGGGTCGGCAACGGAGAAACAGGAGGCGTGGTCAGAGCGGCTGCATGACATCACATGGGCCGGACTCCGCCAGTGGAGCCCCAGCGTCATGCAGTAGATTTTGTAGAGGCCTGGGAGGACTTCTGTTCCTGGGAGCTAGCTGTGTTGTGCATCTTTTTTCCTCTGCCCCTACTTCTGGCAAGAAAGGACGCACCTCGCACTTTCTTGTTTCTTTGTGACCGAAAGGACTGCATTTGATAATGCAGAGCTTTCTTATGCTGTGAGGGAACATAAGGTAAAAAATTTGATTTTCCAGCTGTAGCTGTGCGTGTTAATGCTTTGTCCATCCTAGGGGAGGATTCCCATCGTAACCTATCCGTTGATGGGACAGGATACGCCATAAGAATCCTTTTGGAAATCTGCAGTCTTTTATCTGGAGATTCCCAAGCTTTTTCACATAACTCGTTCAGCTCGTGTGAGGGGGGAAAAGTTACCTCAGGCTTCTTTCCCTTGTACATATGTACCCTCTTGTCAGGGACAGGGGGTTCCTCTGTGATGTGCAAAATATCTTTTATTGCCATAATCCTATATCGAATGGATTTTGGCTGTAACTTTGCATCAACGTAATCGACACTGGAGTCAGAATCCGTGTCGGTATCTGTGTCAACAATCTGGGATAGTGGGCACTTATGAGACCCTGACAGTCCCTGCGACATAGGATCAGGCATGGGTTGAGACCCTGACTGTCCCGAAGCTTCAGCCTTGTCTAATCTTTTGTGCAATGAGTTTACACTAGCATTTAAAACATTCCACATATCCATCCAATCAGGTGTCGGCGGAGACACCACATTCATTTGCTCCCGCTCCTCTCTAATATAGCCTTCTTCCTCAGACATGTCGACACGTGTTCCGACACACCACACACACAGGGAATGCTTTTTCTGAAGACAGTTTCCCCACAAGGCCCATTGGAGAGACAGAGAGAGAGAGAGAGAGTATGCCAGCACACACCCCAGCGCTATATAACCCAGGAATAACACAGTAACTTAATGTTTGTCCAGTAGCGCTGCTGTATGTCATTTGCGACGAATTATGTGCCCCCCCTCTCTTTTCAACCCTCTTGTCTACCATGGTATAAGCAGGGGAGAGTCCGGGCAGCTTCCTCTCAGCGGTGCTGTGGAGAAAAAATGGCGCTGGTGAGTGCTGAGGGAGAAGCCCCGCCCCCTCGGCGGCGGGCTTCTGTCCCGCTTAAACTGTAAAATTGGCCGGGGCTCATACATATACTGTGCCCAGCTGTATATATGTTATATTTTTGCCAAAAAGAGGTTTATATTGCTGCCCAGGGCGCCCCCCCTGCGCCCTGCACCCTTACAGTGACCGGAGTATGTGAGGTGTATGGGAGCAATTGTGCACAGCTGCAGTGCTGTGCGTTACCTCAGTGAAGATCATGAACTCTTCTGCCACCTCTGAAGTCTTCTTTTCTTCTCATACTCACCCGGCTTCTATCTTCTGAATCTGCGAGGGGGGCGGCGGCGCGGCTCTGGGACGGACGGCGAGGGTGAGATCCTGCGTACCAATCCCTCTGGAGCTAATGGTGTCCAGTAGCCTAAGAAGCAGGACCTTGCAACTCAGAGAGTAGGGCTGCTTCTCTCCCCTCAGTCCCTCGATGCAGGGAGTCTGTTGCCAGCAGTGCTCCCTGAAAATTAAAAACCTAACAAAATACTTTCTGTCAGAAAGCTCAGGAGAGCTCCTGAAAAGCACCCAGTCTCAACTGGGCACAGTATCAAACTGAGGTATGGAGGAGGGGCATAGAGGGAGGAGCCAGTGCACACCCAGAACTAAAGTCTTTCTTAAAGTGCCCATGTCTCCTGCGGAGCCCGTCTATCCCCATGGTCCTTACGGAGTCCCCAGCATACTCTAGGACATTAGAGAAACTAGAATTTTAATACCTACCGGTAAATCCTTTTCTCTTAGTCCGTAGAGGATGCTGGGCACCCGTCCCAGTGTGTACTGTGTCTGCTGTTATTAAATGGCCCTTAACTCCAGAACATTTATGTGGAGACAACTTTCCTGACTTGACCATCTTCCTTGGACGTTTTCCCCCTGTGTGACTGCTCCCCACCTCGAAAGGGTTGCATCCGTGGTCCCTAGGATCCAGTCCTGGATCCCGAACCATCGCCCCTCTAGGAGGTGAGAACTGTGCAGCCACCAATGGAGTGAGATTCTGGTCTTGGAAGACAGGATTATCCTCCGGTGCATGTGTAAGTGGGATCCGGACCACTTGTCCAACAGGTCCCACTGGAACACTCTGGCATGGAACCTGCCAAACTGAATGGCCTCGTAGGCCAAAACCATTTTCCCCAGCAACCGAATGCATTGATGGATTAGCACTCTTGCTGGTTTCAGAATTTGTTTGACCAGACTCTGGATCTCCATAGCCTTTCCACTGGAGGAAAACCTCTTCTGTGTCCAGTATCACTCCCAAAAACAACAACCGCGTCATTGGGACCAACTGCGATTTTGGCAAGTTTAGGAGCCAACCATGTTGTTGAAGAACTGTCAGGGAGAGTGCAATGTTTTGCACCAACTGGTCCCTGGATCTCGCCTTTATCAGGAGAACATCCAAGTACGGGATAATTGTGACTCTTTGCTTGCGAAGGAGAACCATCATTTCCGCCATCACCCTGGTGAAAATCCTCGGAGCCGTGGACAGACCAAATGGCAATGTCTGAAATTAGTAATGACAATCCTGAATTGCAAACCTCAGGTAGCTTGATGCAGTGGCTAAATGGGAACATGTAAGTAGGCATCCTTTAAGTTTACCAAAACCATGAAATCTCCTTCCTCCGGACTGGAGATCCCTACCCTGAGAGATTCCATCTTGAAATTGAATTTCTTTAGGTAGAAATTGAGGGATTTCAGATTGGTCTGACTGAGCCGTCCGGCTTCGGGACCACGAAGCGGCTTGAATAAAAACCTTCTCCCTGCTGACTAAGGCTGATTTGAACAATCGGTGAGGGGGAATGTCTTGAAACCCCAGTTTATACCCTTGGGACACTATTTATAAAACCCACGAGTCCAGGTCCGAATGAATCCAGAACTGACTGAAGAGTTTTAGACGTGCCCCCACTGGTGCGGGCTCCTGCAAGAAAGCCCTAGCGTCATGCAGTGGATTTGGCAGAAGCAGAGGACAATCTCTGCTCCTGCAATCTTGAAGAGGCTACAGACCTCTTCCCTCTTCTCCTTCCTCTACCTGCAAAGAAAGGGGAATCTTAACTTCTTGCATATCTATTGGGCCGAAATGACTGCATCAGATAATGATGCGTCTTTATCCGTTGAGAGGGAACATAGTGCAAGAAGGTTGACTTACCTGCGGGAGCTGCCGAGATCAAATTAACTAGGCCGTCGCCAAACAAGGCTTCACCTTCATAGGGAAGAGACTCCCTTTCTTCTTGGAGTCAGTATCAGCATTTCCTTGGTGAATCCAGATATACAGGGAATGGGGGGAAGGGGATGTGTTCTGCACCAGCTATTAAATTCTAAATATTTGTATGAAGAGGCCCCAATAAATGTCCATCAGTTATATTAAATATTAATTGTAGGACGTTCGGGGGTGCTACCAGAGACAAGTAATGTTATGCAGGAAAGGAGAAGAGAAAAGAATGTCTCTTTTGCTGGCGCACAAATGATGATTTAAAAATTAACTTTTAATAAATTTGTTAAAATTGTCTAAACACGTAATAAAGTACAATAAGTTTGTATAATGTAATTACCATATATAATAAATGGAAATACATTTATTAATATCAAGGTTCGCTACCTGTGTTGTGTCTTTATTATTGATCCTAATTGACTATATCAATTAGTCTGATACTGAATTACTGGACACTATGTAATATTAGTTGAATGTATATTTGTAATTCACTTGACAAATGTCAGAACCTGGCAATAGTTCTACATATCATATACTTACAGCACTCTTTCCACAATATTTTCCCTTTATTCCAGATCAAATGGTATAATCCCCCACAGTAATTATTCCTGTTGTAGTATAGTACAGTATGGTTGCTGGGGACGTCTTTAATGAAAAGAGAGGGAACATCTAATGTGTCTCCTTATGGGTAAAATACTTGCAAGCTAAGTGCTATGAATAGCATCAGCATGTAGATAAATGCTGAGTGTTAGGTGAGTAATGCAGATAAATAGGGATATCTAATAATTCTATAGAATAGTGGGTGAATTATTAGATATCCCTATTTATCTGCACCTCTAAGCACACTATTTGACTGTCCACACCCTGCTGTGCCTATTACCCATCTCCTCCACCACCCTCAACACTGACCCACACATCATTCACCCACAAAGATACAATAAAGGTAGTTTGGATAAATTAGCTAAATGAAATGGATTTAACCAATTTATCTAAATGACCATTTTTGGATGTTTTCCAGTGTTTGGGAGCAAATGGTCAATTGTCATTTGCTGCCACATATTAGCATAATTTTGTTTCAACTAGAAAAAAAAATTGGACAGATAATCTAAGTGTGGATCCAGTTTAATGCTGATTTCAGAGCCAACTACAGGTATAGACTTGATTGAGGTACTGTGTCCCCGGTACCAAATACCAATTAAAATAATATTGTGAGGTGTGAGGTGTTCAAAAAAGACTGAAATGAGTGGAAAATATGGTTATTGAGGTTAATAATACTATGGGATCAAAATGACCCCCAAATTCTATGATTTAAGCTGTTTTTTAGGGTTTTTTGAAAAAAACACCCGAATCCAAAACACACCCGAATCCGACAAAAAAATTTCGGTGAGGTTTTGCCAAAACGCGTCCGAACCCAAAACACGGCCGCGGAACCGAACCCAAAACCCGAAAAATTTCCGGTGCACATCACTACTTAATTAGAACTTCGGTCAATGTGAATTAACCATTGGACTCAACCATGGTTATCCTTAAAACCCAGGGGTCTATTTAAGATCGATCTTAATCGATGTTGGGCTTCCAGGTTGAAAAAAACACACATTTACTAACATTTTAAAATTTATATAAAAAATCATCTGTTCGTAAATGCAGTGCACATGGTTTTGCCCAACTGCTAACAAAATTCCTGCTGCGATTAACTTGGAATTACCCCCATCGATTGATGTTTTCACACTGCTCGTTCCAACCCCAAAAACTATGAAGAGGATGGGGGCATATACGCAGGGTCCATCCTGTGCATGTGCCTACATTTTCTCCGGGTGCCCCGCAGAAAATGCGAATGCCTCTGCCTGTCGATCAGTAGAGGGCGTACCTTCGCAGGTATATCGCGATCATGAGCCATGTCTCCCATTTTTGTCATTATAGGTGCTCTGTGAGCTGCTGACCATGCCCCAGCCCCTCTGTCTCCCGTGAATAGACATTGGGGCTTATTCAGACCAGATCGCTTCAATTTATTTTCACCCAGCGGGCAATCAGGTCTGCACTGCACATGCGTATGCGCCACAATGCGTAGGTGCGACGGTCCGGAGATCACAAGAAGATTGACAAGAAGAGGGTGTTTGTGTGGGTGGCAACTGAATGTTTCTAGGGAGTGTCCGGAAAAACACTGGAGGGACCCGGCGTTTTGTGGGAGGATTTGTGACGTCATGTGATCACACACCTGCACAGCAAATTTTCCCTTCCGCTGTAGGCGGCAACCACCTGATCACAGGGATGCAAAAAACACACCCTAGCGATCAGGTCTGAATTACCCACAATGTGCATATTTGCAGAGCAACAAGCTACAGGGAGCCTTCCACCCCCCCATTCCCCATGACTATGGGACACTGGGGGGGGGGGGGGGGTTGTTTGGGTTAGCTGGACATTCCCAAAAAAAGTGACTGTCCTGCAAAAATTGGGTTAGTTGGGAGGTATGTGCAAATACATTTATTGTTTTGCATGCAGGGTAAATACTGGCTTCTTTGACATTTAGCCACAGATGCTGCACAGTTGAATTACAGTATTACACTGCAATTAACAGTTATGCTAGGACATTCCTTCTCCCAAAATCTACCTCTCTCTGCATGTTACATCTGTCCCACAGTGGCGTGCGGTGAGGTCAGTGGCTAGTGAGGCACTACAGCCATAATGTCCGCCGAATCCTGCCGATGACCCTTAGCCAATGCCCGCTACTGCCTCTGAGCCGATACCCACTGCCACCGCCAATGGCTTACAAACTCTCCCACAAACAACTGACCCAGCCCTCCACCACTAATTTCTATCTCAGTCCGATGCCGCCAATGCCCGCTGCCTGCCTGCTCATTGTTCTTGTGATATTTTTTTTCTTTAAAAATGTATAATATGAGTGTTTGGGACTGGGAAGGGTGAGGGAGGAGGACATGAATGCAATTTTGTTGTCCAGGGCTTCCATTAACTTAAAGGAGAAGGGTCTGAATGGGTTAAAAAAAAATGTGTGAGGTCCCCCCTCCGTAGTATAACCAGCCTCTTTGAGCCGGTCCTGGTTATTTAAATACTGGGGGGAAAATTGGACAGAGGTTCCCCGTATTTAGACAACCAGCACCGGGCTCTTAGACGGGTCCTGGTTCCAAAAATACGTGGGACAAAAGATGTAGGGGTCCCCCATATTTTTAAAACCAGCACCGGGCTCCACTAGCCAGAGAGATAATGCCACAGCCAGGGGACACTTATGTAGGTCCCTGCGGCCCTGGCATTACCCCTCCAACTAGTCACCCCTGGCCGGGGTTCCCTGGAGGAGTGGGGACCCCTTAAATCGAGAGGTTCCTCCCCTTGAGGCACCCAAGGGCCAGGGGTGAAGCCCGAGGCTGTCCCCAGCACCCCTGGGTGGTGGGTGCCGGGCTGATAGCCATATGTGTAAAAAAAAGAATATTGTTTTTTTGTTGTGGAACTACAAGGCCCAGCAAGCCTCCCCCACTTGCTGGTACTTGGAGAACCTCAAGTACCAGCAGGCGGGGAAATAACGGGCTCGCTGGTACCTGTAGTTCTACAACAACAAAAAATACCCAAATAAAAACAAACACACACACACCGTGACAGTAAAATTATTGAGACAGGCTGTAGCATGTGGATGCATGTAACCCTATAAAAGTGATGGATTGGGTGACTATTACAATACCCACTGTTGCTGTCTGAAAAATGATGGATTTATAGATTGCTCTGCCGAGATATGTTTTTTTTCTAAAATGCACCACAGGTATGGATGGATAGTATACTTGACGACACAGAGGTAGGTAGAGCAGTGGCCTACTGTACCGTACTGCTATATATTATATTATTTATTATTATTATCCTTTATTTATATGGCGCCACAAGGGTTCCGCAGCACCAAATTACAGAGTACATAAACATATAATCAAACAGGAAAACAGCAACTTACAGTTGATGACAATATAGGACAAGTACAGGGTAAATAAACATAGCTACATCAGCAGATGACACTGGAATAAGTATCAGGTGGCAGAAGACTGCTGGATTTGGTGCAGCTGAAGATTATTAAAGTAAGAAAAGAGTAAGCACATGAGGGAAGAGGGCCCTGCTCATGAGAGCTTACATTCTAAAGGGGAGGGGTAGACAGACAGGGGTGAGACAGATGGGGTACATAGAGAGCGTGGAACAGAGGTTTAGGATGAGATTTGGCTGGGTTTGGTGAAGAAGTGGGTCTTGAGAGCCCATTTGAAGTTTTGTAGAGAGGTGGAGAGTCTGAGGGGGAGAGGTAGGGAATTCCAGAGAAGTGGTGCAGCACGTGAAAAATCTTGGAGGTAGGAGTGGGAGGAAGTAATCCGTAGGCAGGAGAGTCGGCGTGCATTAGCAGAGCGAAGAGGACGGGTGGGAGTGTAAAGCGAGATAAGATCAGAGATGTAGATGGGAGAGGAGTGGGTGAGGGTTTTGTAAGCAAGTGTGAGAAGCTTGAAATGGATTCTGAAAGGGAAGGGGAGCCAGTGAAGGACTAGTAAGAGAGGAGGGGTGGACGTAGTGCATTTGGTGAGGAAAATGAGCCGGGCAGCAGCATTGAGGATAGATTGGAGTGGAGAGAGGTATTTGTCAGGAATGCCAGTCAGGAGGAGATTACAGTAGTCCAGTCTGGAGATGACCAGTGAGTGGATAAGAGTCTTAGTAGCATCCTGGGTCAGAAAGGGTCTGATCCTGGAAATATTTTTTAGATGAAAACGGCAGGTTTGTGAGAGGTGCTGAATGTGTGGTTTGAAGGAGAGGGAGGAGTCAAGGATTACTCCAAGACAGCGCACTTGGGGGGTAGAGGAGATAGTAGTGCCATCAATAGATAATGAGATTGTAGGAGGTGAGGTTATGCGGGAGGGAGGGAAGATGATCAGCTCGGTCTTAGACATGTTAAGTTTAAGAAAGCGCTGGGACATCCAGGAAGAGATAGCAGAGAGACAGTTGGAGATACGAGTGAGGAGAGTAGGGGAGAGGTCTGGAGAGGAAAGATAGATTTGAGTGTCATCAGCATAGAGATAATATTGGAAACCAAAAGAACTAATGAGCTTACCTAGTGAGGACGTATAGAGAGAGAAGAGGACCAAGGACAGAACCTTGGGGTACCCCTACAGTTAGTGGAAGTGAGGGGGAGGTGGAGTCATGAGAGGAGACAGAGAATGAACGGTCAGAAAGGTAGGACGACAACCAAGAGAGGGCAGTGTTACGCAGACCAATGGAGTGAAGGATTTGCAGTAGGAGAGGATGGTCCACAGTGTCAAAAGCAGCAGAGAGATCAAGTAGTATAAGTAGAGAGTAGTGTCCCTTAGATTTAGCAGCATGGAGGTCATTGCATACTTTTGTAAGGGCAGTTTCAGTGGAGTGGAGAGGACGGAAGCCAGACTGGAATGGGTCAAGCAGTGAGTATGAGGAAAGAAAGGAAGTAAGGCGGTTGTAGACAATACGCTCAAGGAGTTTGGAGGCAAAAGGGAGAAGAGAGATGGGTCGGTAGTTGGAGAGAGTGTTTGGATCAAGGGTAGGTTTTTTAAGAATAGGAGAGATGAGAGCGTGCTTGAAGGCAGAGGGGACAGTGCCTGATGAGAGCGAGAGATTGAGAAGGTGGGAAAGATGGGAACAAGCAGAAGAAGAGATGTGGCAGAGGAGGCGGGAGGGGATAGGGTCAAGTGGGGAGGTGGTGAGGGGACAGGAACGAATGAGGGCCATGACTTCCTCTCCAGATGCATGGGAGAAAGATGACAGAGTTGGTGCGAGGGATGGGGAGGGTTGGTAAGGGATGGTAGAAGGCTGGTTACTGATAGTCTGGTGTGATGTGATGTCCTGACGTATGGAGTCAATTTTGGATGTGAAGTAAGTGGCAAAGTCAAGAGCAGAGAGTGAGGAAGGGAGACGAGGTGGAGGTGGGCAGAGGAGTGAGTTGAGAGTGGCAAAGAGGCGCCGGGGGTTGGAAGACTGGGAGGAGATGAGGTTCTTGAAGTATGACTGTTTAGCAAGAGAAAGGGCAGCACTGAAGGATGAGAGCATACGTTTGAAATGGAGGAAGTCTGCCTTAGAGCGTGATTTCCTCCAGTGTCGCTCAGCAGTACGTGAGCATTTTTGCAGATATCTGGTGCATTTGGTGTGCCAGGGTTGAGGTGTTAATTTGCGAGGGTGAACAGTGGTTGGTGGAGCAACAGACTCAAGAGCAGAAGTAAGGGAAGCATTGTATGTGGAAGTGGCTTGTTCAGGGCATGAGAGAGAGAGAGAATAGGAAAGAGAAGTGAGTCAAACAGGGAGGAAAGGAATGTGGTGTCAATAGCTTCAATGTTACGCTTAGTGATGGTAGCCTTAGGAGGTTGAGATGGGGAAGTCGAGAGATATAGGTTGAAGGAGAGCAGGTGGTGTTCAGAGAGGGGAAATGGGGAGTTGGAAAAATCAGAAATATCACAGCGGTGAGTGAAGACCAGATCCAGTGAGCTCCCATTCACATGGGAGGGTGAGGAGGTCCACTGGGAGAGACCAAGTGAAGAGGTGAGGTTAAGGAGTTTAGAGGCAGGGGATTGTGTGGGGATGTCAATAGGGATGTTGAAATCGCCTAGGATAATGGTGGGAATGTCAGAAGAGAGGAAGTGAGGAAGCCAGGAAGCAAAGTTGTCGATGAATTTGGAAGCAGTGCCAGGGGGGTGGTAAATGACAGCTACTCTAAGATGGACTGGTTGGAAGAGACATATGGAGTGGACCTCAAATGTAGATAATATAAGGGATGGTTCTGGTGGTATGAGTTGGTAGGAGTAACTAGAAGGTAAAAGGACCCCAACACCACCCCCATGGCGACCCCCAGGTCGGGGGGTGTGTGTGAATGTAAGGCCCCCAGCAGAGAGAGCAGCAGCTGAAGTAGTGTCAGAGGGCGTAATCCAAGTTTCAGTAATGGCTAGTAGGTGTAGGGAGTTGGAAATGAAAAGGTCATGAGTGGGGACCAGTTTGTTACAAACGGATCTGGCATTCCAGAGGGCACAGGATAGGGGGTATGAGTTTGTGGGAGAGATGTGAATTAGATTTTCAGGGTTGCTGTAGCGATGAGGTGGGATTAACTTTGAGGGCAGGGATGATGAGAGAGTAGTGATGGTACGGGTGCCTGAGCTAGGAGGGGAAACTGCAGGAGGTGGGCAGGGAGGGAGGTCAGTGTGATGTGGATGGGGGTGTGGGGAGGTGACAGGGAAGGGAGAGAGGGAGCAGGGCTGAGTTGTGGGGTAGCAGGACCATGGGGCAGAGGTGAATGAAAGTGGGGTAAAAGGAAAGGTGGGGGAAGGAAACAGAGGGATGGAGGGGAGACAGAGGAGGAGGTGGAGGAGACTAGGGGGGGAAGGATAAAGATACATTATTAGGTAGACACTGAGTGATGTGGGGAGTATAAGAAAGCATTGACATAGTGTTAAGTAGGTAAATAGGTTGAGGGAAAGTGGAAGTAGGAGAGGAGACTGTAAGGGAATCCGAGCAGAAGAATTGTAGAAATGCAGGTGAGAAAAGCAGTGTAGGCTCAAGGGGTGTAGATTTAGTATGAAATGAGTCAAAAGCGTAGATAAAGTGGGTGCAGAAATGTATTTGGAGTGTAAGAAATGAAAGGATTGTGAGAGGTTTAAGAAGCAATGGTAATTATGTTAGATGTTTTAAGTGTTTGCAGGTAAAATTGCATTGGTGCAGCTGTGCCTAAAAAACAAAATTACAATAATACAGATACAGGCATTTGTAGGTGAAATGGATGGTTTATGAAATGTCCAAGTAAGGTAGTTCTGTGCTATGTAATCAGATGCAACAATCAGGAGGTGAGTGATCTGAGGAGTAAGTGACTCACATTTGTTATTAGTTCTTCAGTTTTCTTTGTTTTGTTAGATTGGTGTGCTTCTGTTTTCCTTCTTTTTCACTTCGATTGAACGCTAATTGAACACTGTTGTTATGTGTCAATTTTATCACGCTTTTATAAAAATGCACGCTTAGATCAATAAATGCACAGCCAAATGGCTTTGCACAGCCTACACCATTGGACTTTAGTAGAAGATTATTACAAGTGAAACCAATAATTGAAATCTGAAACCACACCCCACCCCCTCAAATGCCAGGCAATAAATTACCTTAAAAACAACAACCAGGCATTCCACAAAGATTAAACTGGGTCTATATCATTCAAAACTTTAAAAAAGTACTTCAAAATCACATACTATGCAATAATGTTTCAATTTGCATTACCCAGCAGAATTAGCTTTGCATATATAGATATAGTGCAGCAGAATAGATTGGTGGTTGTAGTCAATTGTAATTACCCAGCAGAATTAGCTTTGCATATATAGATATAGTGCAGCAGAATAGATTGGTGGTTGTAGTCAATTGTAATTACCTGTAGGTGACAAGAAGAGAAGAAACGTCAATTCACAATCGATATCAGCTGAAGATAAATTAACGCTGATTGAACGCTGCGTTATGTGTCAATTTTATCACGCTTTGATAAAAATGCATGCTTAGATCAATAAATGCACAGCCAAACAGCTTTGCACATCCTACACCATTGGACTTAAATAGAAGTCTGGTGGTCAGCAAAATTTTGCACTGTCCTCCTACTATATATAGTGCGCACAACTACTAAAATACACCACAGGTATGGATGGATAGTATACTTGACGACACAGAGGTAGGTAGAGCAGTGGCCTACTGTACCGTACTGCTATATATTATATACTGGTGGTCAGCAAAATTCTGCCCTGTCCTCATACTATATAATACAATGCAGCACAGATATGGAGCATTTTTCAGGCAGAGAACGTAGATATTTTCAGCACACTGAGCACAGATATTTGCAAGCACACTGAGCACAGATATTTGCAGCACACTGAACACAGAAACTGAGAAAACGCTGCACGTCCTCTCCCTATCATCTCCAATGCACAAGTGAAAATGGCGGCGACGCGTGGCTCCTTATATAGAATAGAATAGCTGCTGACGGGCACGATTGAGGGAGGAAAGGGACATTTGAATCCAGCCCATAGATGCAATGTGAATATGTAATTTGTACCTTCCTATCTTAAAATGTATATACAGTGTATATGTCACAACTGAGGGCCTGAGCTGACTGGAGGCAGCCTCCGTTGTAGGGGCTGAGGTGTAGTGGAACCTGGGAGGTTGTATCAGACCCCTGGACATGTAAGTTAAATGTAGAAGAATTGCCCGAAGGCGTGCCCACGACAACCAGGATAAAAGTCAATGATGTTTATTTTGACAAACTCCATGCATCACAGCAGTAATAAAAGAGAAACATAAAATCAGCAGAGAAATAATACAGTTCCTGGGTACTACAGGAGGGCAAGGACCACAGGGCTCTGGTAGTATGAGACAGTTCTTATTATCTTCTAGTTGGAAAGTCCTTACCAGGCCCGACTGTAGCAATGGAGATAGCCCAGGATCATACTAGCTGGTGTTCCAGGAAAAGCTGGGCTGCTGTGGATAAAATGGCTGCTGTGGGTACTGGCTGAAACCAGACTGATGTAAGCACGGAGTGGATTGCTGGATGGAACCAGCCAAATAATAAATGAAGCTTGAGAGCGATGAAATATGATTGATATATGGAGTTTGAGAGCGGTGAAATAATAGTGCAGGTGGTGAGTGGTAATCTGCGGAAATGATACCAGCACTTTAAGAAGAGCTGATCTCTGCTGGAAGCAGGTAAATCTGTAGCTGGAAACAGATGAGTCCCAGAGGACTGGAGAGTCAGGCTGCACCGCAGGTGGTAGACTAGAGCGGGTCTCTTTAGTGGAGGTTTGGAGATGGTAACTGGAACCTGGAAAACAACCACAGGAGAGAGACAAACTGGAACTAGGTTTGACAACCAAATCACTGACGCCTTCCTTGCTCAGGCACAGAATACTTATACCTGCAGCAAGGAAGGGATTGGCTAGGCAATTATGCAGATTACAATGGAAACAGCGGATTGGTGGAAATGAACAGGTGACAGAATCCAACATGGCTGCGCCCATGCAGACACTTGGAGGGAAGATTGGTTTGATAATCCATGTGGGAACTTTAACAGCAATGGCAGCGCCGGCCACAGTAAACAGGAGACGCCAGACTGATGAGTGCACATTTGAACCACGCGGGCAACAGCGGAGGCCGCGGCTGACATAAGCGCCACTCTGACATCCTGCATGCAGAAACTCAGGGACGGCGGCGGAGGCCGCGGGAGATGCCATTCAAGATTTAACATGGCGCCGCTGTGACAGCGTCTCAGAGTGACAGGAGAGGAGGCAGGAATGGGGACATCAGAATAACAGATGGGATCCGGTCCTGGAGCGCTGAGCCAGCCTTAGGAGGCATCTGAAAGGTAAGTTATGGCGTCCAGATACCCGGATCGTGACAGTATACACTAGAGGTCTTTCCGAACCCCCTAATCCTAACATTGTAATTTGCTTTAGGGCGCACCTCCAATTAGTCTAGTGTTTCTTGCTGCCTTTCCAATGAAGCAAGTTTAATTTAGTAATAGGTGAAAAACCATCCCTACAAAGGTGTTAATCAGAGACTTGGCTTTGTGGACACTTTTCAGAGAACAACTTTGTTAGCATAAAAATAAAGCCAGAAAATGAAGAGCTGTTTAATCACTCAATTGGATTTTTTTGCCAGCATATTTCTTTTTCTCTGCAACCCACTGCTAAATTGTGCTTCCTAGCTGTTTTTATAAAATCACTGAATCAAATCTAACTCTGATTACATCAGAGAAGGCCAGGTACCCTACACCATAACAGGGGGTTTGAAATATTGACTTGTCTACTTAAAGATCACCAAAATCTGATCACAAGGTCAATTACGTCCCTGGGTGGGATTGAACCACCAACCTTTTGGTTAATAGCCGAACACACTAACCGATTGCGCCACAGAGACACTTTGCAAAAAGTTTATACTGACAAAGGCTAATAAGCATTTATCTAGAACATTTCCTAGAAAAACTTTAAAAAGTCAATAATCTGGAGAGTTTTTGTAAGATGTTTCTTCCATCAACCAACGAAGAAACACATTGGTACTTTCCTATGATGAGTGAGTGCTCCAGGATCTCTTGCACTTACATGTGCAGCAGAGTACTGCAATGGAAGCATGCTGGGCCCATAACCCAGAGGTAGGCAGATTGAAACTATCCTTTGATATATGCATTTTTTTTTTGTTAATTTAAGTAATCAAAACTGGGATTGATATTTTTTCTCTTTTATTTTTACTTGAAGTACAATAACTTTTACCATTTTAATTTGTTTTAATAGTATATTGACAGTATATTTTTCTTTAAAAAATCCACTTAATTTTCTTTAAACTATTATTAAAAGGGTAATTGACAAAAACAAACTACATTGTCACCAGAAGAGCAATACAAAATGTACAAGTGATATATTAAAATCATCTTTCCAGCTTGAATTTCAATGATGCATTGGGGCAACGATTTTGTGAGAAACATCTTCACCCTTAAATAAAGATTTTCTTAATTCCTTACCTGTGTGCTAATTAGATATCACCTTGTTTTCACATTAAACAGACTTCTACATGAGAAAGCAGCAAGGATGCAGTGGCGTTAATGTTTCCTGGTGTCAACCTGTATTATTTCAGTAGACATTGAAATGAGGATGCATCTTGCTGCCTTTCCAATGAAGCAAGTTTAATTTAGTAATAGGTGAAAAACCATCCCTACAAAGGTGTTAATCAGAGACTTGGCTTTGTGGACACTTTTCAGAGAACAAATTTGTTAGCATAAAAATAAAGCCAGAAAATGAAGAGCTGTTTAATCACTCAATTGGATTTTTTTTGCCAGCATATTTCTTTTTCTCTGCAACCCACTGCTAAATTGTGCTTCCTAGCTGTTTTTATAAAATCAATGAATCAAATCTAACTCTGATTACATCAGAGAAGGCCAGGTACCCTACACCAGAACAGGGGGTTTGAAATTTTGACTTGTCTACTTAAAGATCACCAAAATCTGATAACAAGGTCAATTACGTCCATGGGTGGGATTGAACCACCAACCTTTTGGTTAGGAGCCGGACACACTAACCGATTGCGCCACAGAGACACTTTGCAAAAAGTACATACTGACAAAGGCTAATAAGCATTCATCTAAAACGTTTCCTAGAAAAACTTTAAAAAGTCAATAATCTGGAGAGTTTTTGTAAGATGTTTCTTCCATCAACCAACGAAGAAACACATTGGTACTTTCCCATGATGAGTGAGTGCTTCAGGATCTCTTGCACTTACATGTGCAGCAGAGTACTGCAATGGAAGCATGCTGGGCCCATAACCCAGAGGTAGGCAGATTAAAACTATCCTCTGCTATATGCATTTTTTTTTAATTAAAGTAATCCAAAACTGGGATTGATATTTTAGCTCTTTTATTTTTACTTAAAGTACAATAACTTTTACCATTTTAATTTGTTTTAATAGTATATTGACAGTATTGTTTTCTTTCAAAAATCCACTTAATTTTCTTTACCCTATTATTAAAATGGTAATTGACAAAAACAAACTACATTGTCACCAGAAGAGCAATACAAAATGTACAAGTGATATATTAAAATCATCTTTCCAGCTTGAATTTCAATGATGCATTGGGGCAACGATTTTGTGAGAAACATCTTCACCCTTTAATAAAGCTTTTCTTAATTCCTTACCTGTGTGCTAATTAGATATCACCTTGTTTTCACATTAAACAGACTTCTACATGAGAAAGCAGCAAGGATGCAGTGGCGTTAATGTTTCCTGGTATCAACCCGTATTATTTCAGTAGACATTGAAATGAGGATGCATCTTGCTGCCTTTCCAATGAAGCAAGTTTAATTTAGTAATAGGTGAAAAACCATCCCTACAAAGGTGTTAATCAGAGACTTGGCTTTGTGGACACTTTTCAGAGAACAAATTTGTTAGCATAAAAATAAAGCCAGAAAATGAAGAGCTGTTTAATCACTCAATTGGATTTTTTTGCCAGCATATTTTTTTTCTCTGCAACCCACTGCTAAATTGTGCTTCCTAGCTGTTTTTATAAAATCACTTAATCAAATCTAACTCTGATTACATCAGAGAAGGCCAGGTACCCTACATCATAAGAGGGGGTTTGAAATTTTGACTTGTCTACTTAAAGATCACCAAAACCTGATCACAAGGTCACTTACATCCCTGGGTGGGATTGAACCACCAACATTTTGATTAGTAGCCAAACACACTAACTAATTGCACCACAGAGACACTTTGCAAAAGTGGATACTGACAAAGGCTAATAAGCATTCATCTAGAACGTTTCCTAGAAAAACTTTAAAAAGTCAATAATCTGGAGAGTTTTTGTAAGATGTTTCTTAGATCAACCAACGAAGAAACACATTGGTACTTTACGATGATGAGTGAGTGCTTCAGGATCTCTTGCACTTACATGTGCAGCAGAGTACTGCAATGGAAGCATGCTGGGCCCATAACCCAGAGGTAGGCAGATTAAAACTATCCTCTGCTATATGCATTTTGTTTTGTTAATTAAAGTAATCCAAAACTGGGATTGATATTTTGGCTCTTTTATTTTTACTTAAAGTACAATAACTTTTACCATTTTAATTTGTTTTAATAGTATATTGAAAGTATTGTTTTCTTTTAAAAATCCACTTAATTTTCTTTACCCTATTATTAAAATGGTAATTGACAAAAACAAACTTTATTGTCACCAGAAGAGCAATACAAAATGTACAAGTGATATATTAAAATCATCTTTCCAGCTTGAATTTCAATGATGCATTGGGGCAACGATTTTGTAAGAAACATTTTCACCCTTAAATAAAGATTTTCTTAATTCCTTACCTGTGTGCTAATTAGATATCACCTTGTTTTCACATTAAACAGACTTTCACATGAGAAAGCAGCAAGGATGCAGTGGCGTTAATGTTTCCTGGTGTCAACCTGTATTATTTCAGTAGACATTGAAATGAGGATGCATCTTGCTGCCTTTCCAATGAAGCAAGTTTAATTTAGTAATAGGTGAAAAACCATCCCTACAAAGGTGTTAATCAGAGACTTGGCTTTGTGGACACTTTTCAGAGAACAAATTTGTTAGCATAAAAATAAAGCCAGAAAATGAAGAGCTGTTTAATCACTCAATTGGATTTTTTTGCCAGCATATTTCTTTTTCTCTGCAACCCACTGCTAAATTGTGCTTCCTAGCTGTTTTTATAAAATCACTGAATCAAATCTAACTCTGATTACATCAGAGAAGGCTAGGTACCCTACACCATAACAGGGGGTTTGAAATTTTGACTTGTCTACTTAAAGATCACCAAAATCTGATAACAAGGTCAATTACGTCCCTGGGTGGGATTGAACCACCAACCTTTTGGTTAATAGCCGTACACACTAACTGATTGCACCACAGAGACACTTTGCGAAAGCCCATACTGACAAAGGCTAATAAGCATTCATCTAAAACGTTTCCTAGAAAAACTTTAAAAAGTCAATAATCTGGAGAGTTTTTTTAAGATGTTTCTTCCATCAACCAACGAAGAAACACATTGGTACTTTCCCATGATGAGTGAGTGCTTTAGGATCTCTTGCACTTACATGTGCAGCAGAGTACAGCAATGGAAGCATGCTGGGCCCATAAGGCAGATTGAAACTATCCTCTGCTATATGCATTTTTTTTTGTTAATTAAAGTAATCCAAAACTTGGATTGATATTTTGGCTCTTTTATTTTTACTTAAAGTACAATAACTTTTACCATTTTAATTTGTTTTAATAGTATATTGAAAGTATTGTTTTCTTTTAAAAATCCACTTAATTTTCTTTACCCTATTATTAAAATGGTTATTGACAAAAACAAACTACATTGTCACCAGAAGAGCAATACAAAATGTACAAGTGATATATTAAAATCATCTTTCCAGCTTGAATTTCAATGATGCATTGGGGCAACGATTTTGTAAGAAACATTTTCACCCTTAAATAAAGATTTTCTTAATTCCTTACCTGTGTGCTAATTAGATATCACCTTGTTTTCACATTAAACAGACTTCCACATGAGAAAGCAGCAAGGATGCAGTGGCGTTAATGTTTCCTGGTGTCAACCTGAATTATTTCAGTAGACATTGAAATGAGGATGCATCTTGCTGCCTTTCCAATGAAGCAAGTTTAATTTAGTAATAGGTGAAAAACCATCCTTACAAAGGTGTTAATCAGAGACTTGGCTTTGTGGACACTTTTCTGAGAACAAATTTGTTAGCATAAAAATAAAGCCAGAAAATGAAGAGCTGTTAATCACTCAATTGGATTTTTTTGCCAGCATATTTCTTTTTCTCTGCAACCCACTGCTAAATTGTGCTTCCTAGCTGTTTTTATAAAATCACTGAATCAAATCTAACTCTGATTACATCAGAGAAAGCCAGGTACCCTACACCATAACAGGGGGTTTGAAATTTTGACTTGTCTACTTAAAGATCACCAAAATCTGATAACAAGGTCAATTACATCCCTGGGTGGGATTGAACCACCAACCTTTTGGTTAATAGCCGTACACACTAACTGATTGCGCCACAGAGACACTTTGCGAAAGTCCATACTGACAAAGGCTAATAAGCATTCATCTAAAACGTTTCCTAGAAAAACTTTAAAAAGTCAATAATCTGGAGAGTTTTTTTAAGATGTTTCTTCCATCAACCAACGAAGAAACACATTGGTACTTTCCCATGATGAGTGAGTGCTTTAGGATCTCTTGCACTTACATGTGCAGCAGAGTACAGCAATGGAAGCATGCTGGGCCCATAACCCAGCGGTAGGCAGATTGAAACTATCCTCTGCTTTATGCATTTTTTTTTGTTAATTAAAGTAATTCAAAACTTGGATTGATATTTTGGCTCTTTTATTTTTACTTAAAGTACAATAACTTTTACCATTTTAATTTGTTTTAATAGTATATTGAAAGTATTGTTTTCTATCAAAAATCCACTTAATTTTCTTTTCCCTATTATTAAAATGGTAATTGACAAAAACAAACTACATTGTCACCAGAAGAGCAATACAAAATGTACAAGTGATATATTAAAATCATCTTTCCAGCTTGAATTTCAATGATGCATTGGGGCAACGATTTTGTGAGAAACATCTTCATCCTTAAATAAAGATTTTCTTAATTCCTTACCTGTGTGCTAATTAGATATCACCTTGTTTTCACATTAAACAGACTTCCACATGAGAAAGCAGCAAGGATGCAGTGGCGTTAATGTTTCCTGGTGTCAACTTGTATTATTTCAGTAGACATTGAAATGAGGATGCATCTTGCTGCCTTTCCAATGAAGCAAGTTTAATTTAGTAATAGGTGAAAAACCATCCTTACAAAGGTGTTAATCAGAGACTTGGCTTTGTGGACACTTTTCAGAGAACAAATTTGTTAGCATAAAAATAAAGCCAGAAAATGAAGAGCTGTTTAATCACTCAATTGGATTTTTTTGCCAGCATATTTCTTTTTCTCTGCAACCCACTGCTAAATTGTGCTTCCTAGCTGTTTTTATAAAATCACTGAATCAAATCTAACACTGATTACATCAGAGAAGGCCAGGTACCCTACACCATAACAGGGGGTTTGAAATTTTGACTTGTCTACTTAAAGATCACCAAAATCTGATAACAAGGGTAATGGGCCCAGCATGCTTCCATTGCAGTACTCTGCTGCACATGTAAGTGCAAGAGATCCTGAAGCACTCACTCATCATGGGAAAGTACCAATGTGTTTCTTCGTTGGTTGATTTAAGAAAATTCTTACAAAAACTCTCCAGATTATTGACTTTTTAAAGTTTTTCTAGGAAACGTTCTAGATGAATGCTTATTAGCCTTTGTCAGGACGTACTTTTTGCAAAGTGTCTCTGTGGCGCAATCGGTTAGTCTGTCCGGCTACTAACCAAAAGGTTGGTGGTTCAATCCCACCCAGGGACGTAACTGACCTTGTTATCAGATTTTGGTGATCTTTAAGTAGACAAGTCAAAATTTCAAACCCACTGTTATGGTGTAGGGTACCTGGCCTTCTCTGATGTAATCAGAGTTAGATTTGATTCAGTGATTTTATAAAAACAGCTAGGAAGCACAATTTAGCAGTGGGTTGCAGAGAAAAAGAAATATGCTGGCAAAAAAAAATCCAATTGAGTGATTAAACAGCTCTTCATTTTCTGGCTTTATTTTTATGCTAACAAATTTGTTCTTAGAAAAGTGTCCACAAAGCCAAGTCTCTGATTAACACCTTTGTAGGGATGGTTTTTCACCTATTATTAAATTAAACTTGCTTCATTGGAAAGGCAGCAAGATGCATCCTCATTTCAATGTCTACTGAAATAATGCAGGTTGACACCAGGAAACATTAACGCCACTGCATCCTTGCTGCTTTCTCATGTGGAAGTCTGTTTAATGTGAAAACAAGGTGATATCTAATTAGCACACAGGTAAGGAATTAAGAAAATCTTTATTTAAGGGTGAAGATGTTTCTCACAAAATCGTTGCCCCAATGCATCATTGAAATTCAAGCTGGAAAGATGATTTTAATATATCACTTGTACATTTTGTATTGCTCTTCTGGTGACAATGTAGTTTGTTTTTGTCAATTACCATTTTAATAATAGGGTAAAGAAAATTAAGTGGATTTTTGAAAGAAAACTATACTGTCAATATACTATTAAAACAAATTAAAATGGTAAAAGTTATTGTACTTTAAGTAAAAATAAAAGAGCAAAAATATCAATCCCAGTTTTGATTACTTAAATTAACAAAAAAAAATGCATATAGCAAAGGATAGTTTCTATCTGCCTACCTCTGGGTTATGGGCCCAGCATGCTTCCATTGCAGTACTCTGCTGCACATGTAAGTACAAGAGATCCTGAAGCACTCACTCATCATGGGAAAGTACCAATGTGTTTCTTCGTTGGTTGATGGAAGAAACATCTTACAAAAACTCTCCAGATTATTGACTTTTTAAAGTTTTTCTAGGAAACGTTCTAGATGTATGCTTATTAGACTTTGTCAGTATGTACTTTTTGCAAAGTGTCTCTGTGGCGCAATCGGTTAGCGTGTTCGGCTATTAACCAAAAGGTTGGTGGTTCAATCCCACCCAGGGACGTAATTGACCTTGTTATCAGATTTTGGTGATCTTTAAGTAGACAAGTCAAAATTTCAAACCCCCTGTTATGGTGTAGGGTACCTGGCCTTCTCTGATGTAATCAGAGTTAGATTTGATTCAGTGATTTTATAAAAACAGCTAGGAAGCACAATTTAACAGTGGGTTGCAGAGAAAAAGAAATATGCTGGCAAAAAAATCCAATTGAGTGATTAAACAGCTCTTCATTTTCTGGCTTTATTTTTATGCTAACAAATTTGTTCTCTGAAAAGTGTCCACAAAGCCAACTCTCTGATTAACACCTTTGTAAGGATGGTTTTTCACCTATTACTAAATTAAACTTGCTTCATTGGAAAGGCAGCAAGATGCATCCTCATTTTAATGTCTACTGAAATAATACAAGTTGACACCAGGAAACATTAACGCCACTGCATCCTTGCTGCTTTCTCATGTGGAAGTCTGTTTAATGTGAAAACAAGGTGATATCTAATTAGCACACAGGTAAGGAATTAAGAAAATCTTTATTTAAGGATGAAGATGTTTCTCACAAAATCGTTGCCCCAATGCATCATTGAAATTCAAGCTGGAAAGATGATTTTAATATATCACTTGTACATTTTGTATTGCTCTTCTGGTGACAATGTAGTTTGTTTTTGTCAATTACCATTTTAATAATAGGGTAAAGAAAATTAAGTGGATTTTTGATAGAAAACAATACTTTCAATATACTATTAAAACAAATTAAAATGGAAAAGTTATTGTACTTTAAGTAAAAATAAAAGAGCCAAAATATCAATCCCAGTTTTGGATTACTTTAATTAACAAAAAAAAAATGCATATAGCAGAGGATAGTTTCAATCTGCCTACCGCTGGGTTATGGGCCCAGCATGCTTCCATTGCTGTACTCTGCTGCACATGTAAGTGCAAGAGATCCTAAAGCACTCACTCATCATGGGAAAATACCAATGTGTTTCTTCGTTGGTTGATGGAAGAAACATCTTAAAAAAACTCTCCAGATTATTGACTTTTTAAAGTTTTTCTAGGAAACGTTTTAGATGAATGCTTATTAGCCTTTGTCAGTATGGACTTTCGCAAAGTGTCTCTGTGGCGCAATCAGTTAGTGTGTACGGCTATTAACCAAAAGGTTGGTGGTTCAATCCCACCCAGGGACGTAATTGACCTTGTTATCAGATTTTGGTGATCTTTAAGTAGACAAGTCAAAATTTCAAACCCCCTGTTATGGTGTAGGGTACCTGGCCTTCTCTGATGTAATCAGAGTTAGATTTGATTCAGTGATTTTATAAAAACAGCTAGGAAGCACAATTTAGCAGTGGGTTGCAGAGAAAAAGAAATATGCTGGCAAAAAAATCCAATTGAGTGATTAAACAGCTCTTCATTTTCTGGCTTTATTTTTATGCTAACAAATTTGTTCTCTGAAAAGTGTCCACAAAGCCAAGTCTCTGATTAACACCTTTGTAAGGATGGTTTTTCACCTATTACTAAATTAAACTTGCTTCATTGGAAAGGCAGCAAGATGCATCCTCATTTCAATGTCTACTGAAATAATACAGGTTGACACCAGGAAACATTAACGCCACTGCATCTTTGCTGCTTTCTCATGTGGAAGTCTGTTTAATGTGAAAACAAGGTGATATCTAATTAGCACACAGGTAAGGAATTAAGAAAATCTTTATTTAAGGGTGAAAATGTTTCTTACAAAATTGTTGCCCCAATGCATCATTGAAATTCAAGCTGGAAAGATGATTTTAATATATCACTTGTACATTTTGTATTGCTCTTCTGGTGACAATGTAGTTTGTTTTTGTCAATTACCATTTTAATAATAGGGTAAAGAAAATTAAGTGGATTTTTAAAAGAAAACAATACTTTCAATATACTATTAAAACAAATTAAAATGGTAAAAGTTATTGTACTTTAATGAAAAATAAAAGAGCAAAAATATCAATCCCAGTTTTGGATTACTTTAATTAACAAAAAAAAAATGCATATAGCAGAGGATAGTTTTAATCTGCCTACCTCTGGGTTATGGGCCCAGCATGCTTCCATTGCAGTACTCTGCTGCACATGTAAGTGCAAGAGATCCTGAAGCACTCACTCATCATGGGAAAGTACCAATGTGTTTCTTCGTTTGTTGATGGAAGAAACATCTTAAAAAAACTCTCCAGATTATTGACTTTTTAAAGTTTTTCTAGGAAACGTTTTAGATGAATGCTTATTAGCCTTTGTCAGTATGTACTTTTGCAAAGTGTCTCTGTGGCGCAATCAGTTAGTGTGTACGGCTATTAACCAAAAGGTTGGTGGTTCAATCCCACCAAGGGACGTAATTGACCTTGTTATCAGATTTTGGTGATCTTTAAGTAGACAAGTCAAAATTTCAAACCCCTTCTTATGATGTAGGGTACCTGGCCTTCTCTGATGTAATCAGAGTTAGATTTGATTAAGTGATTTTATAAAAAACAGCTAGGAAGCACAATTTAGCAGTGGGTTGCAGAGAAAAAAAATATGCTGGCAGAAAAATCCAATTGAGTGATTAAACAGCTCTTCATTTTCTGGCTTTATTTTTATGCTAACAAATTTGTTCTCTGAAAAGTGTCCACAAAGCCAAGTCTCTGATTAACACCTTTGTAGGGATGGTTTTTCACCTATAACTAAATTAAACTTGCTTCATTGGAAAGGCAGCAAGATGCATCCTCATTTCAATGTCTACTGAAATAATACAGGTTGACACCAGGAAACATTAACGCCACTGCATCCTTGCTGCTTTCTCATGTAGAAGTCTGTTTAATGTGAAAACAAGGTGATATCTAATAGCACACAGGTAAGGAATTAAGAAAATCTTTATTTAAGGGTGAAGATGTTTCTCACAAAATCGTTGCCCCAATGCATCATTGAAATTCAAGCTGGAAAGATGATTTTAATATATCACTTGTACATTTTGTATTGCTCTTCTGGTGACAATGTAGTTTGTTTTTGTCAATTACCATTTTAATAATAGGGTAAAGAAAATTAAGTGGATTTTTGAAAGAAAACAATACTGTCAATATACTATTAAAACAAATTAAAATGGTAAAAGTTATTGTACTTTAAGTAAAAATAAAAGAGCAAAAATATCAATCCCAGTTTTGATTACTTAAATTAACAAAAAAAAATGCATATATCAAATGATAGTTTCAATCTGCCTACCTCTGGGTTATGGGCCCAGCATGCTTCCATTGCAGTACTCTGCTGCACATGTAAGTGCAAGAGATCCTGAAGCACTCACTCATCATGGGAAAGTACCAATGTGTTTCTTCGTTGGTTGATGGAAGAAACATCTTACAAAAACTCTCCAGATTATTGACTTTTTAAAGTTTTTCTAGGAAACGTTCTAGATGTATGCTTATTAGACTTTGTCAGTATGTACTTTTTGCAAAGTGTCTTTGTGCCGCAATCGGTTAGTGTGTCCGGCTACTAACCAAAAGGTTGGTGGTTCAATCCCAACCAGGGACGTAATTGACCTTGTTATCAGATTTTGGTGATCTTTAAGTAGACAAGTCAAAATTTCAAACCCCTTGCTATGGTGTAGGGTACCTGGCCTTCTCTGATGTAATCAGAGTTAGATTTGATTCAGTGATTTTATAAAAACAGCTAGGAAGCACAATTTAGCAGTGGGTTGCAGAGAAAAAGAAATATGCTGGCAAAAAAAATCCAATTGAGTGATTAAACAGCTCTTCATTTTCTGGCTTTATTTTTATGCTAACAAATTTGTTCTTTGAAAAGTGTCCACAAAGCCAAGTCTCTGATTAACACCTTTGTAGGGATGGTTTTTCACCTATTACTAAATTAAACTTGCTTCATTGGAAAGGCAGCAAGATGCATCCTCATTTCAATGTCTACTGAAATAATACAGGTTGACACCAGGAAACATTAACGCCACTGTATCCTTGCTGCTTTCTCATGTGGAAGTCTGTTTAATGTGAAAACAAGGTGATATCTAATTAGCACACAGGTAAGGAATTAAGAAAATCTTTATTTAAGGGTGAAGATGTTTCTCACAAAATCGTTGCCCCAATGCATCATTGAAATTCAAGCTGGAAAGATGATTTTAATATATCACTTGTACATTTTGTATTGCTCTTCTGGTGACAATGTAGTTTGTTTTTGTCAATTTTTCAAATGGATGGAGGCTGCGGTCACAGGGGGAGGGGTGCTAATGAGTGCTGCTAGACCTGGAGGCGTCCTACCTCCTGTAATGGAATTTTGCTGGAAATGGTCAGCGCGCTCATTAGTGGAATGGAGAGATGAGAAAGGAGGTGTAGCGGAATGGGTGAGGTCTATATGTGTGTATATGTGTGTTTGATATTGCTTCCTTATGGATGTGTATATAAGGCAATGATAATCTAGGAGGGGTGTTTAACACTCGCTTTATTGTATGTACAATGTTCTGATGCAGTATGCAGGCTGCTGTTTTATCAGCAACCTCCTTTTGATATGTTGCAAGTTCTTGATTGTCCTTCGTTCACCGCTGTCAGGTGTGTCCTGCAGACTACCCTTTGCAAGGTATACCTTCCTAATGGTATACCAAAATGAACCCCAGCTCAGGTAAATGTCAGGTGTGCCCTGCGGGTCACCTTTACCATAGGAGTGGTGAATGCCTATGTTCCCTCTGAAGCTGTGTCTTAATACAGTACTTGGGTGTGTGATCAGTGCGGCGTCCCACCTGTCAGTACCCTTTCATGTGTAGCACTGAGGTATGGGGTCGTGGGCTGAGTGTCTTTCACTTACCGCCGGGGCAGGTCTTGGCCTGCCGCCGGTGAATGCGTCTCTTCCTTCCCCACCTCAGGCTCTCAGTCCTCTTCCTTGGTGCCCTCCGTCTCCTTCGGTCCGCGCTCTGCCCAGCGGCCGCCGGTTTCCTCCGTCTCCTCCGTCTGCGTGTCCCGTCCGCTGCTTCCGGGTTGGCGCGTCACGTGCGATGTCACGTGAGCGCTCTGTCTGTCTGTGGTGAATACTGCTGCGTTCCCTTCTCCGGGCGGAGGGGGAAATCTGTAGATGAGTGTGGTGTCAATTAGCAAGTCCCAATGTAGTTTGTTTTTGTCAATTACCATTTTAATAATAGGGTAAAGAAAATTAAGTGGATTTTTGAAAGAAAACAATACTGTCAATATACTATTAAAACAAATTAAAATGGTAAAAGTTATTGTACTTTAAGTAAAAATAAAAGAGCCAAAATATCAATCCCAGTTTTGGATTACTTTAATTAAAAAAAAATGCATATAGCAGAGGATAGTTTCAATCTGCCTACCGCTGGGTTATGGGCCCAGCATGCTTCCATTGCTGTACTCTGCTGCACATGTAAGTGCAAGAGATCCTGAAGCACTCACTCATCATGGGAAAGTACCAATGTGTTTCTTCGTTGGTGGATGGAAGAAACATCTTACAAAAACTCTCCAGATTATTGACTTTTTAAAGTTTTTCTAGGAAACGTTTTAGATGAATGCTTATTAGCCTTTGTCAGTATGGACTTTTGCAAAGTGTCTCTGTGGCACAATCAGTTAGTGTGCATGGCTATTAACCAAAAGGTTGGTGGTTCAATCCCACCCAGGGACGTAATTGACCTTGTTATCAGATTTTGGTGATCTTTAAGTAGACAAGTCAAAATTTCAAACCCCCTGTTCTGGTGTAGGGTACCTGGCCTTCTCTGATGTAATCAGAGTTAGATTTGATTCAGTGATTTTATAAAAACAGCTAGGAAGCACAATTTAGCAGTGGGTTGCAGAGAAAAAGAAATATGCTGGCAAAAAAAATCCAATTGAGTGATTAAACAGCTCTTAATTTTCTGGCTTTATTTTTATGCTAACAAATTTGTTCTCTGAAAAGTGTCCACAAAGCCAAGTCTCTGATTAACACCTTTGTAAGGATGGTTTTTAACCTATTACTAAATTAAACTTGCTTCATTGGAAAGGCAGCAAGATGCATCCTCATTTCAATGTCTACTGAAATAATACAGGTTGACACCAGGAAACATTAACGCCACTGCATCCTTGCTGCTTTCTCATGTGGAAGTCTGTTTAATGTGAAAACAAGGTGATATCTAATTAGCACACAGGTAAGGAATTAAGATAATCTTTATTTAAGGGTGAAAATGTTTCTCACAAAATCGTTGCCCCAATGCATCATTGAAATTCAAGCTGGAAAGATGATTTTAATATATCACTTTGTACATTTTGTATTGCTCTTCTGGTGACAATGTAGTTTGTTTTTGTCAATTACCATTTTAATAATAGGGTAAAGAAAATTAAGTGGATTTTTAAAAGAAAACAATACTTTCAATATACTATTAAAACAAATTAAAATGGTAAAAGTTATTGTACTTTAATGAAAAATAAAAGAGCAAAAATATCAATCCCAGTTTTGGATTACTTTAATTAACAAAAAAAATGCATATAGCAGAGGATAGTTTTCATCTGCCTACCTCTGGGTTATGGGCCCAGCATGCTTCCATTGCAGTACTCTGCTGCACATGTAAGTGCAAGAGATCCTGAAGCACTCACTCATCATGGGAAAGTACCAATGTGTTTCTTCGTTGGTGGATGGAAGAAACATCTTACAAAAACTCTCCAGATTATTGACTTTTTAAAGTTTTTCTAGGAAACGTTTTAGATGAATGCTTATTAGCCTTTGTCAGTATGTACTTTTGCAAAGTGTCTCTGTGGCGCAATCAGTTAGTGTGTACGGCTATAAACCAAAAGGTTGGTGGTTCAATCCCACCCAGGGACGTAATTGACCTTGTTATCAGATTTTGGTGATCTTTAAGTAGACAAGTCAAAATTTCAACCCCCCTCTTATGGTGTAGGGTACCTGGCCTTCTCTGATGTAATCAGAGTTAGATTTGATTCAGTGATTTTATAAAAACAGCTAGGAAGCACAATTTAGCAGTGGGTTGCAGAGAAAAAGAAATATGCTGGCAAAAAAAATCCAATTGAGCTCTTAATTTTCTGGCTTTATTTTTATGCTAACAAATTTGTTCTCTGAAAAGTGTCCACAAAGCCAAGTCTCTGATTAACACCTTTGTAGGGATGGTTTTTCACCTATTACTAAATTAAATTTGCTTCATTGGAAAGGCAGCAAGATGCATCCTCATTTCAATGTCTACTGAAATAATACGGGTTGACACCAGGAAACATTAACGCCACTGCATCCTTGCTGCTTTCTCATGTGGAAGTCTGTTTAATGTGAAAACAAGGTGATATCTAATTAGCACATAGGTAAGGAATTAAGAAAATCTTTATTTAAGGGTGAAGATGTTGCTAACAAAATCGTTGCCCCAATGCATCATTGAAATTCAAGCTGGAAAGATGATTTTAATATATCACTTGTACATTTTGTATTGCTCTTCTGGTGACAATGTAGTTTGTTTTTGTCAATTACCATTTTAATAATAGGGTAAAGAAAATTAAGTGGATTTTTGAAAGAAAACAATACTGTCAATATACTATTAAAACAAATTAAAATGGTAAAAGTTATTGTACTTTAAGTAAAAATAAAAGAACCAAAATATCAATCCCAGTTTTGGATTACTTTAATTAACAAAAAAAAAAATGCATATAGCAGAGGATAGTTTCAATCTGCCTACCTCTGGGTTATGGGCCCAGCATGCTTCCATTGCAGTACTCTGCTGCACATGTAAGTGCAAGAGAACCTGAAGCACTCACTCATCATGGAAAAGTACCAATGTGTTTCTTCGTTGGTTGATGGAAGAAACATCTTACAAAAACTCTCCAGATTATTGACTTTTTAAAGTTTTTCTAGGAAACGTTCTAGATAAATGCTTATTAGCCTTTGTCAGTATGTACTTTTTGCAAAATGTCTCTGTGGCGCAATCGGTTAGTGTGTTCGGCTATTAATCAAAAGGTTGGTGGTTCAATCCCACCCAGGGACGTAATTGACCTTGTGATCAGATTTTGGTGATCTTTAAGTAGACAAGTCAAAATTTCAAACCCCCTGTTATGGTGTAGGGTACCTGGCCTTCTTTGTTGTAATCAGAGTTAGATTTGATTCAGTGATTTTATAAAAACAGCTAGGAAGCACAATTTAGCAGTGGGTTGCAGAGAAAAAGAAATATGCTGGCAAAAAAATCCAATTGAGTGATTAAACAGCTCTTCATTTTCTGGCTTTACTTTTATGCTAACAAAGTTGTTCTCTGAAAAGTGTCCACAAAGCCAAGTCTCTGATTAACACCTTTGTAGGGATGGTTTTTCACCTATTACTAAATTAAACTTGCTTCATTGGAAAGGCAGCAAGAAACACTAGACTAATTGGAGGTGCGCCCTAAAGCAAATTACAATGTTAGGATTAGGGGGTTCGGAAAGACCTCTAGTGTATACTGTCACGATCCGGGTATCTGGACGCCATAGCTTACCTTTCAGATGCCTCCTAAGGCTGGCTCAGCGCTCCAGGACCGGATCCCATCTGTTATTCTGATGTCCCCATTCCTGCCTCCTCTCCTGTCACTCTGAGACTCTGTCACAGCGGCGCCATGTTAAATCTTGAATGGCATCTCCCGCGGCCTCCGCCGCCGTCCCTGAGTTTCTGCATGCAGGATGTCAGAGTGGCGCTTGTGTCAGCCGCGGCCTCCGCTGTTGCCCGCGTGGTTCAAATGTGCACTCATCAGTCTGGCGTCTCCTGTTTACTGTGGCCGGCGCCGCCATTGCTGTTAAAGTTCCCACATGGATTATCAAACCAATCTTCCCTCCAAGTGTCTGCATGGGCGCAGCCATGTTGGATTCTGTCACCTGTTCATTTCCACCAATCCGCTGTTTCCATTGTAATCTGCATAATTGCCTAGCCAATCCCTTCCTTGCTGCAGGTATAAGTATTCTGTGCCTGAGCAAGGAAGGCGTCAGTGATTTGGTTGTCAAACCTAGTTCCAGTTTGTCTCTCTCCCGTGGTTGTTTTCCAGGTTCCAGTTACCATCTCCAAACCTCCACTAAAGAGACCCGCTCTAGTCTACCACCTGCGGTGCAGCCTGACTCTCCAGTCCTCTGGGACTCATCTGTTTCCAGTTACAGATTTACCTGCTTCCAGCCTAGCTTCCAGCAGAGATCAGCTCTTCTTGAAGTGCTGGTATCATTTCCGCAGATTACCACTCACCACCGGCACTATTATTTCACCGCTCTCAAACTCCATATATCAATCATATTTCATCGCTCTCAAGCTTCATTTATTATTTGGCTGGTTCCATCCAGCAATCCACTCCGTGCTTACATCAGTCTGGTTTCAGCCAGTACCCACAGCAGCCATTTTATCCACAGCAGCCCAGCTTTTCCTGGAACACCAGCTAGTATGATCCTGGGCTATCTCCATTGCTACAGTCGGGCCTGGTAAGGACTTTCCAACTAGAAGATAATAAGAACTGTCTCATACTACCAGAGCCCTGTGGTCCTTGCCCTCCTGTAGTACTCAGGAACTGTATTATTTCTCTGCTGATTTTATGTTTCTCTTTTATTACTGCTGTGATGCATGGAGTTTGTCAAAATAAACATCATTGACTTTTATCCTGGTTGTCGTGGGCACGCCTTCGGGCAATTCTTCTACATTTAACTTACATGTCCAGGGGTCTGATACAACCTCCCAGGTTCCACTACACCTCAGCCCCTACAACTGAGGCTGCCTCCAGTCAGCTCAGGCCCTCAGTTGTGACATATACACTGTATATACATTTTAAGATAGGAAGGTACAAATTACATATTCACATTGCATCTATGGGCTGGATTCAAATGTCCCTTTCCTCCCTCAATCGTGCCCGTCAGCAGCTATTCTATTCTATATAAGGAGCCACGCGTCGCCGCCATTTTCACTTGTGCATTGGAGATGATAGGGAGAGGACGTGCAGCGTTGTCTCAGTTTCTGTGTTCAGTGTGCTGCAAATATCTGTGCTCAGTGTGCTTGCAAATATCTGTGCT
>NC_086447.1:621923682-621949202 GCF_028390025.1 Pseudophryne corroboree | reverse complement strand
TTCTGATGGCAAAAGACAGAGGTGACTGTTCAATATTAATCCTTCTGGATCTCTCGGCAGCATTTGATACCGTGGACCATGGGCTTCTGTTTGAGCAACTGATACATTTCTGTGGTCTGGATGGCACAGTCCTAAGCTGGTTCAAATCATTTCTCACAGAGAGTATCATCTGGATTATACTCATCACCACCAGTGCCATTGCCATGTGGTGTCCCACAAGGTTCTATACTATCCCCCAGGCTTTTTGCAGTATACATGCTCCCATTGGGCAAAATAATCAGGCACCATGGTCTGGTCTACCACTGCTATGCAGATGATACACAACTGTACTTGTCCTTTGCTCCGGGCACTGATAACCCAATAGCAACCCTAAATGGCTGTCTAGCTGAACTACAGGAGTGGATGAGCGCCAGTTGGCTGCGACTGAACCCGGATACAACAGAGGTCCTTATGATACAACCGCAACATCAAAGGACAAGACTGCAGCATAGCCAAACAACTGGACTTACACTCGGGGATTCAGAATTACAGAACAGTGATCGTGTGCGGAATCTTGGCGTTGTCCTGGATGGTGGCTTGACACTTAAACATCAGATATCAGCCACAATCAAATCCTCATTCTTTCACCTGAGGAACATAGCCAGAATCAAGCACTTAATTCCCTCAGATGATATGCCAAAAGTCATACATGCATTTGTATCATCTCGTTTAGACTACTGTAATGCCCTCTACCTTGGTCTACCAGCAAAAGAATTGCAGCGCTTACAGCTGGTGCAAAACACAGCTGCCAGGCTATTAACCAACCAGCCCCGTTCTAGCCACATAACACCCATCCTCTACTCCCTTCACTGGCTGCCTGTACGATGGCAAATCATCTTCAAGATTGGCTTACTGAGTTTCAAAGCATTACATGACCAAGGCCCAAGGTACCTGAAACAGCTTCTGACCCCATACTTCCCCACTTGATTACTGCGATCTGTAGATGGAGGTCTTTTAGCAGTACCTAGAATCTACCGTAATTCATCTGGGGGTCGAGCTTTTAGTCATGCGGCTCCGACTCTATGGAACTCACTTCCCTGCACAGTGCGAGAGGCCCCAACTATAGAATCCTTCAAAAGTAGACTCAAGACTTTTCTGTTTACTCAAGCATTACCATAATGTCCCTTTTAGTATCTTCATGCTTCTGTATTTTATGAAAATGTACTTAATAATTTTCTGTACTATATTATGCTATGTATCTGTTAAGACCCTTGGGTTCTATTGGAGAAAGAGCGCTATATAAATAAAATTATTATTATTATTATTATTATTAAAAAAACAAATGCGTGAGGTCTCCCTTCCAAAGTATAACCAGCCTCGGGCTCTTTGAGCCGGTCCTGGTTGTTTAAATACTGGGAAAAAATTGGACAGGGGTTCCCCGTATTTAGACCACCAGCACCGGGCTCTTAGACCGGTCCTGGTTCCAAAAATACAGGGGACAAAAAAATGTAGGGGTCCCCCGTATTTTTAAAACCAGCACCGGGCTCCACTAGCCAGGGACATAATGCCACAGCTGGGGGACACATTTATGTAGGTCCCTGCGGCCATGGCATTACCCCTCCAACTAGTCACCCCTGGACGGGGTTCCCTGGAGGAGTGGGGAACCCTTAAATCAAGAGGCCCCCCCCTCCAGGCACCCAAGGGCCAGGGGTGAATCATGAGGCTGTCCCCAGCACCCCTGGGTGGTGGGTGCCGGGCTGATAGCCATAAGTGTGTATAAAAAAAATATTGTTTTTTGTTGTGGAACTACAAGGCCCAGCAGGCCTCCCCCACTTGCTGGTACTTGGAGAACCTCAAGTACAAGCATGCGGGGAATAACGGGCCCGCTGGTACCTGTAGTTCTACAACAAAAATACCCAAATAAAAACACAACACACGCACCGTGGAAGTAAAAATGTATTAAAACACACTTACACACTCACACATACTTACCTACATCCCACGCCGGTCACGTCCACTTGTCCATGTAGAATCCAATAGGTGGTTCCTGTAAAAATGAGAGAGAGATTACTTACCTACATCCCACGCCGGTCACGTCCACTTGTCCAGTAGAATCCAATAGGGCCGGTACCTGTAAAAATGAAAATTATACTTACAAACAAAGTAATCCACAGGAGGAGAGAGAGAAATTAATGAATATTATACACTCCCTGACGCGGGAGGACGTTAGCACAGACAGGGGAGAGTGCTGCTGCTAGCTGGGATGATGGAGCAGGCGCCCCCGATAGTTGTGAGCCTAGTAGCTATACCCCTAGTAGCTTTGCCCCCTGTAGCAGTGCCCCCAGTAGCAGTGCCCGAGTAGTTGTGCCCCCAGTCGCTGTGCCCCTTGTAGCTTTGCCCCTTGTGGCTGTGCCCCCAATAGTTGTGACCCCTGTAGCTGTGCCCATTGTAGCTGTGCCCCTTGTAGCAGTGCCCTGAGTAGTTGTGCCCCCAGTCGCTGTGGCCCCTGTAGCTTTTCCCCCAGTTGCTGTGCCGCCAGTAGTTGTGACCCCAGTCACTGTGCCCCTTGGAGCTTTGCCCCCAATAGCTGTGCCCCGAGTAGTTGTGCTCCCTGTCGCTGTGCCCCCTGTAGCTATGCCCCCAGTAGTTGTGACCCCTGTAGCTGTGCCCATTGTAGCTGTGCCCCTTGTAGCAGTGCCCTGAGTAGTTGTGCCCCCAGTCGCTGTGGCCCCTGTAGCTTTGCCCCCAGTCGCTGTGCTGCCAGTAGTTGTGACCCCAGTCGCTGTGCCCCTTGGAGCTTTGCCCCCAATAGCTGTGCCCCGAGTAGTTGTGCCCCCCAGTAGCTGTGCACCCTGTAGCTTTGCCCCCTGTAGCTGTGCCCCCCAGTAGCTGTGTCCCCAGTCGCTGTGCCCCTTGTAGCTTTGCCCCCAATAGCTGTGCCCCTAGTAGTTGTGCTCCCTGTCGCTGTGCCCCCAGTCGCTGTGTCCCCCGTAGCTAGGCCCCCAGTAGCTGTGACCCCAGTCGCTGTGCACCCTGAAGCTTTGCCCCCAGAAGCTGTGACCCCAGTAGCTGTTACTCCTGAAATTGTGCCCCCAGTTGATGTGCCCCTTGTAGTTGTGCCCCCTAGTTGCTGTGACCCTTGTAGTTGTGCCCCAAGTTGCTGTTCCCCTTGTAGTTGTGCCCCTTGTAGTTGTGCCCCCCAGTTGCTGTGCCCCTTGTAGTTGTGCCCCCCAGTTGCTGTGCCCCTTGTTGTTGTACCCCCCAGTTACTGTGCCCCTTGTAGTTGTGCCTCTTTTGCTGTGCCCCTGTTGCTGTGCCCCTTGTTGTTGTGCCCCCCAGTTGCTGTGCCCCTTATAGTTGTGCCCCTTGTTGTTGTGCCCCATAGTTGCTGTGCCCCTTGTAGTTATGCCCCCCAGTTGCTGTGTCCCCAGTTTCTGTGCCCCTTGTAGTTGTGCCCCCCAGTTGCTTTGCCCCTTGTAGCTGTGCCCCTTATAGTAATGCCCCTGTTGCTGT
Organism: Pseudophryne corroboree; assembly: GCF_028390025.1. NCBI lineage: Eukaryota > Metazoa > Chordata > Amphibia > Anura > Myobatrachidae > Pseudophryne > Pseudophryne corroboree. Next base: position 621,945,710 of record NC_086447.1, on the reverse strand, counting down.
GCCCCTTGTTGTTGTGCCCCCCCCCAGTTGCTGTGCCCCTTATAGTTGTGCCCCTGTTGCTGTGCTCCATGTTGTTGTGCCCCCCAGTTGCTGTGCCCCTTATAGTTCTGCCCCTGTTGATGTGCCCCTTGTAGTTGTGCCCCTTTTGCGGTGCCCTTTATAGTTGTGCCCCTGTTGCTGTGCCCCCCAGTTGCTGTGCTCCTATTGCTCTGCCCCCAACACAAACACATAAAAAAAAACACACACACACATACTTACCGCTCCTGCAGCGCTGTCCTCCGTCTCCATCCGCCGGCTCGTCTCTGCTGTACTATGGGAGAGATGTCATGACTCATGACGTCTCTCCCATAGTAGCGCCACTCAGACACTAGGGGTCAATTATGACCTCTGGTGTCAGTCAGCGGCGCTGGCTGCAGCAGGTGCCCACACAGCCCACGGCGCCTGCTGCAGCTGGGAACGGGCTTGCTAGTGATTGGACAGCGAATCCAGCACTGGATCCGCTGGGCCAACTAGATCTGGGGCACTGACAGGGGCGTGCATTCATCGGGGCTGAATACACGCCCCTGTCATTGCGGCACCAGTATAGGTGCCGCTTCCCCATTCATTTTCAATGGGCTTTCATAGCCCATTGCTGCACCCCGCCCCCCGCCTGCCCCCCGCTTTCCGGACTTTTAGTGTTAGCAGCGGAAGGCACCTCTCCCGCTGCCTCCCAGATGTCCCTCACACGCAGCCACAGGGGTGGGGAGAATTATTAAAATAATAAAAAAAAGATATTTATAACAGACTGTGTTATAAATATCTTCTTTTTATTATTTTAATCATTATGACAGAGGAGGCACTGCCTCCCCTGCCTCCCCTGACTGCACGTCCCTGTAACAATTAGAGATGAGCGGGTTTGGTTCTCTGAGTACTGAACCCATCCGAACTTCTCTACCCGAGCCCGGCTCGGGTTTTCCCGCCTGACTCAGAAACCAGAATGAGGCAAAACGTCATCATCCCACTATCGGATTCTCGCAGGGTTTGGATTCCAACAAAGAGCCACGTGTCGCCGCCATTTTCACTCCGGAATTGGAGAGTGTAGCGAGAGGACGTGTCTCCGTCCTCAGTGTCTGTGCAGGAGGGAAAGTGGGGTGGCGATTCCAGTGCTGTCTTGTACTGCTCAGTCCAGTGTAATGTCTTATGCTGCATCAGTCCAATCACAGTGGTGGTGTCCTCTGCTGCCATATGTCCAGTGTAGCTGTATAAGTCCAGTGCAGTGGTGCTGTGTAGTCCTGCATCAGTACAGTGGTAGTGTCTTGTGCTGCATAAGTCCAGTCACAGTGGTGGTGTCCTCTGCTGCCATATGTTAGGTGCTGCTGTATAAGTCCAGTCCAGTGGTGCTGTGTTGTGCTGCATCAGTCCAGTGGTGGTGTGTTGTGCTGCATCAGTCCAGTCACAGTGGTGGTGTCCACTGCTGCCATATGTCCACTGCTGCTGTATAAGTCCAGTCCATTGCAGTGTTGCTGTGTTGTCTTGCATCAGTCCATTGGTGGTGTCCCTGTGCTGATGTATAAGTCCAGTGGTACTGCCGTATAAGTCCAGTGATACTGATGTATATGTCCAGTGATACTGCCGAATAAGTCCAGTAATACTGCCGTATACATCCAGTGGTACTGGCATATAAATTCAGTCCAGTGATACTGCCATATATGTCCAGTGATACTTCCGTATATGTCCAGTGGTACTGCCGTATAAATCCAGTGGTACTGGTGTATAAATCTAGTCCAATGATACTTCCGTTTAAGTCCAGTGGTACTGCCGTATATGTCCAGTGGTACTGCCATATAAATCCAGTCCAGTGATACTGCCATATATGTCTAGTAGTACTGCATATAATTCCAGTGATACTGCCGTACATGTCCAGTGGTACTGCTGTATAAATCCAGTGGTACTGGCGTGTAAATCCAGTCCAGTGATACTGCCATATAAGTCAAGTGATACTGCCATATATGTCCAGTGGCACTGCCGTAAAAGTCCAGTCTAATGGTACTGCCGTATAAGTCCAGAGATACTGCCATGTAAGTCCAGTGATACTACATTATAAGTACAGGGATACTGCTGTATATATCCAGTGATACTGCCGTATATGTCCAGTGGTACTGACGTATAAATCCAGTCCAGTGATACTTCCGTATGTCCAGTGGTACAGCCATATAATTTCAGTGATAATGCCGCATATGTCCAGTGGTACTGCTGTATAAATCCAGTGGTACTGGAGTATAAAACCAATCCAGTGATACTGCCATATAAGTCAAGTGATACTGCCATATATGTCCAGTGGCACTGCAGTAAAAGTCCAGTCTAATGGTACTGCCGTATAAGTCCAGTGGTACTGCCATGTAAGTCCAGTGATACTACATTATAAGTACAGGGATACTGCTGTATATATCCAGTGATACTTCCATATATGTCCAGTGGTACTGCCGAATAAATCCAGTCCAGCGATACTGCCGTATGTCTAGTGGTACAGCCATATAATTTCAGTGATAATGCCGCATATGTCCAGTGGTACTGCTGTATAAATTAGAGATGAGCGCCTGAAATTTTTCGGGTTTTGTGTTTTGGTTTTGGGTTCGGTTCCGCGGCCGTGTTTTGGGTTCGAACGCGTTTTGGCAAAACCTCACCGAATTTTTTTTGTCGGATTCGGGTGTGTTTTGGATTCGGGTGTTTTTTTCAAAAAACACTAAAAAACAGCTTAAATCATAGAATTTGGGGGTCATTTTGATCCCAAAGTATTATTAACCTCAAAAACCATAATTTACACTCATTTTCAGTCTATTCTGAATACCTCACACCTCACAATATTATTTTTAGTCCTAAAATTTGCACCGAGGTCGCTGTGTGAGTAAGATAAGCGACCCTAGTGGCCGACACAAACACCGGGCCCATCTAGGAGTGGCACTGCAGTGTCACGCAGGATGTCCCTTCCAAAAAACCCTCCCCAAACAGCACATGACGCAAAGAAAAAAAGAGGCGCAATGAGGTAGCTGTGTGAGTAAGATTAGCGACCCTAGTGGCCGACACAAACACCGGGCCCATCTAGGAGTGGCACTGCAGTGTCACGCAGGATGGCCCTTCCAAAAAACCCTCCCCAAACAGCACATGACGCAAAGAAAAAAAGAGGCGCAATGAGGTAGCTGTGTGAGTAAGATTAGCGACCCTAGTGGCCGACACAAACACCGGGCCCATCTAGGAGTGGCACTGCAGTGTCACGCAGGATGTCCCTTCCAAAAAACCCTCCCCAAACAGCACATGACGCAAAGAAAAAAAGAGGCGCCATGAGGTAGCTGTGTGAGTAAGATTAGCGACCCTAGTGGCCGACACAAACACCGGGCCCATCTAGGAGTGGCACTGCAGTGTCACGCAGGATGTCCCTTCCAAAAAACCCTCCCCAATCAGCACATGATGCAAAGAAAAAGAAAAGAAAAAAGAGGTGCAAGATGGAATTGTCCTTGGGCCCTCCCACCCACCCTTATGTTGTATAAACAAAACAGGACATGCACACTTTAACCAACCCATCATTTCAGTGACAGGGTCTGCCACACGACTGTGACTGATATGACGGGTTGGTTTGGACCCCCCCAAAAAAAGAAGCAATTAATCTCTCCTTGCACAAACTGGCTCTACAGAGGCAAGATGTCCACCTCATCTTCACCCTCCGATATATCACCGTGTACATCCCCCTCCTCACAGATTATCAATTCGTCCCCACTGGAATCCACCATCTCAGCTCCCTGTGTACTTTGTGGAGGCAATTGCTGCTGGTCAATGTCTCCGCGGAGGAATTGATTATAATTCATTTTAATGAACATCATCTTCTCCACATTTTCTGGATGTAACCTCGTACGCCGATTGCTGACAAGGTGAGCGGCGGCACTAAACACTCTTTCGGAGTACACACTTGTGGGAGGGCAACTTAGGTAGAATAAAGCCAGTTTGTGCAAGGGCCTCCAAATTGCCTCTTTTTCCTGCCAGTATAAGTACGGACTGTGTGACGTGCCTACTTGGATGCGGTCACTCATATAATCCTCCACCATTCTATCAATGTTGAGAGAATCATATGCAGTGACAGTAGACGACATGTCCGTAATCGTTGTCAGGTCCTTCAGTCCGGACCAGATGTCAGCATCAGCAGTCGCTCCAGACTGCCCTGCATCACCGCCAGCGGGTGGGCTCGGAATTCTGAGCCTTTTCCTCGCACCCCCAGTTGCGGGAGAATGTGAAGGAGGAGATGTTGACAGGTCGCGTTCCGCTTGACTTGACAATTTTGTCACCAGCAGGTCTTTCAACCCCAGCAGACCTGTGTCTGCCGGAAAGAGAGATCCAAGGTAGGCTTTAAATCTAGGATCGAGCACGGTGGCCAAAATGTAGTGCTCTGATTTCAACAGATTGACCACCCGTGAATCCTTGTTAAGCGAATTAAGGGCTGCATCCACAAGTCCCACATGCCTAGCGGAATCGCTCCCTTTTAGCTCCTTCTTCAATGCCTCCAGCTTCTTCTGCAAAAGCCTGATGAGGGGAATGACCTGACTCAGGCTGGCAGTGTCTGAACTGACTTCACGTGTGGCAAGTTCAAAGGGCATCAGAACCTTGCACAACGTTGAAATCATTCTCCACTGCACTTGAGACAGGTGCATTCCACCTCCTATATCGTGCTCAATTGTATAGGCTTGAATGGCCTTTTGCTGCTCCTCCAACCTCTGAAGCATATAGAGGGTTGAATTCCACCTCGTTACCACTTCTTGCTTCAGATGATGGCAGGGCAGGTTCAGTAGTTTTTGGTGGTGCTCCAGTCTTCTGTACGTGGTGCCTGTACGCCGAAAGTGTCCCGCAATTTTTCTGGCCACCGACAGCATCTCTTGCACGCCCCTGTCGTTTTTAAAAAAATTCTGCACCACCAAATTCAAGGTATGTGCAAAACATGGGACGTGCTGGAATTTGCCCATATTTAATGCACACACAATATTGCTGGCGTTGTCCGATGCCACAAATCCACAGGAGAGTCCAATTGGGGTAAGCCATTCCGCGATGATCTTCCTCAGTTGCCGTAAGAGGTTTTCAGCTGTGTGCGTATTCTGGAAAGCGGTGATACAAAGCGTAGCCTGCCTAGGAAAGAGTTGGCGTTTGCGAGATGCTGCTACTGGTGCCGCCGCTGCTGTTCTTGCGGCGGGAGTCCATACATCTACCCAGTGGGCTGTCACAGTCATATAGTCCTGACCCTGCCCTGCTCCACTTGTCCACATGTCCGTGGTTAAGTGGACATTGGGTACAACTGCATTTTTTAGGACACTGGTGAGTCTTTTTCTGACGTCCGTGTACATTCTCGGTATCGCCTGCCTAGAGAAGTGGAACCTAGATGGTATTTGGTAACGGGGGCACACTGCCTCAATAAATTGTCTAGTTCCCTGTGAACTAACGGCGGATACCGGACGCACGTCTAACACCAACATAGTTGTCAAGGACTCAGTTATCCGCTTTGCAGTAGGATGACTGCTGTGATATTTCATCTTCCTCGCAAAGGACTGTTGAACAGTCAATTGCTTACTGGAAGTAGTACAAGTGGGCTTACGACTTCCCCTCTGGGATGACCATCGACTCCCAGCGGCAACAACAGCAGCGCCAGCAGCAGTAGGCGTTACACGCAAGGATGCATCGGAGGAATCCCAGGCAGGAGAGGACTCGTCAGAATTGCCAGTGACATGGCCTGCAGGACTATTGGCATTCCTGGGGAAGGAGGAAATTGACACTGAGGGAGTTGGTGGGGTGGTTTGCGTGAGCTTGGTTACAAGAGGAAGGGATTTACTGGTCAGTGGACTGCTTCCGCTGTCACCCAAAGTTTTTGAACTTGTCACTGACTTATTATGAATGCGCTGCAGGTGACGTATAAGGGAGGATGTTCCGAGGTGGTTAACGTCCTTACCCCTACTTATTACAGCTTGACAAAGGGAACACACGGCTTGACACCTGTTGTCCGCATTTCTGGTGAAATACCTCCACACCGAAGAGCTGATTTTTTTGGTATTTTCACCTGGCATGTCAACGGCCATATTCCTCCCACGGACAACAGGTGTCTCCCCGGGTGCCTGACTTAAACAAACCACCTCACCATCAGAATCCTCCTGGTCAATTTCCTCCCCAGCGCCAGCAACACCCATATCCTCCTCATCCTGGTGTACTTCAACACTGACATCTTCAATCTGACTATCAGGAACTGGACTGCGGGTGCTCCTTCCAGCACTTGCAGGGGGCGTGCAAATGGTGGAAGGCGCATGCTCTTCACGTCCAGTGTTGGGAAGGTCAGGCATCGCAACCGACACAATTGGACTCTCCTTGTGGATTTGGGATTTCGAAGAATGCACAGTTCTTTGCTGTGCTGCTTTTGCCAGCTTGAGTCTTTTCATTTTTCTAGCGAGAGGCTGAGTGCTTCCATCCTCATGTGAAGCTGAACCACTAGCCATGAACATAGGCCAGGGCCTCAGCCGTTCCTTGCCACTCCGTGTGGTAAATGGCATATTGGCAAGTTTACGCTTCTCCTCCGACAATTTTATTTTAGGTTTTGGAGTCCTTTTTTTACTGATATTTGGTGTTTTGGATTTGACATGCTCTGTACTATGACATTGGGCATCGGCCTTGGCAGACGACGTTGCTGGCATTTCATCGTCTCGGCCATGACTAGTGGCAGCAGCTTCAGCACGAGGTGGAAGTGGATCTTGATCTTTCCCTAATTTTGGAACCTCAACATTTTTGTTCTCCATATTTTAATAGGCACAACTAAAAGGCACCTCAGGTAAACAATGGAGATGGATGGATTGGATACTAGTATACAATTATGGACGGGCTGCCGAGTGCCGACACAGAGGTAGCCACAGCCGTGAACTACCGCACTGTACTGTGTCTGCTGCTAATATATAGATTGGTTGATAAAGAGATAGTATACTCGTAACTAGTATGTATGTATAAAGAAAGAAAAAAAAAACCACGGTTAGGTGGTATATACAATTATGGACGGGCTGCCGAGTGCCGACACAGAGGTAGCCACAGCCGTGAACTACCGCACTGTACTGTGTCTGCTGCTAATATATAGACTGGTTGATAAAGAGATAGTATACTCGTAACTAGTATGTATGTATAAAGAAAGAAAAAAAAACCACGGTTAGGTGGTATATACAATTATGGACGGGCTGCCGAGTGCCGACACAGAGGTAGCCACAGCCGTGAACTACCGCACTGTACTGTGTCTGCTGCTAATATATAGACTGGTTGATAAAGAGATAGTATACTCGTAACTAGTATGTATGTATAAAGAAAGAAAAAAAAACCACGGTTAGGTGGTATATACAATTATGGACGGGCTGCCGAGTGCCGACACAGAGGTAGCCACAGCCGTGAACTACCGCACTGTACTGTGTCTGCTGCTAATATATAGACTGGTTGATAAAGAGATAGTATACTCGTAACTAGTATGTATGTATAAAGAAAGAAAAAAAAACCACGGTTAGGTGGTATATACAATTATGGACGGGCTGCCGAGTGCCGACACAGAGGTAGCCACAGCCGTGAACTACCGCACTGTACTGTGTCTGCTGCTAATATATAGACTGGTTGATAAAGAGATAGTATACTCGTAACTAGTATGTATGTATAAAGAAAGAAAAAAAAACCACGGTTAGGTGGTATATACAATTATGGACGGGCTGCCGAGTGCCGACACAGAGGTAGCCACAGCCGTGAACTACCGCACTGTACTGTGTCTGCTGCTAATATAGACTGGTTGATAAAGAGATAGTATACTCGTAACTAGTATGTATGTATAAAGAAAGAAAAAAAAACCACGGTTAGGTGGTATATACAATTATGGACGGGCTGCCGAGTGCCGACACAGAGGTAGCCACAGCCGTGAACTACCGCACTGTACTGTGTCTGCTGCTAATATATAGACTGGTTGATAAAGAGATAGTATACTCGTAACTAGTATGTATGTATAAAGAAAGAAAAAAAAACCACGGTTAGGTGGTATATACAATTATGGACGGGCTGCCGAGTGCCGACACAGAGGTAGCCACAGCCGTGAACTACCGCACTGTACTGTGTCTGCTGCTAATATAGACTGGTTGATAAAGAGATAGTATACTCGTAACTAGTATGTATGTATAAAGAAAGAAAAAAAAACCACGGTTAGGTGGTATATACAATTATGGACGGGCTGCCGAGTGCCGACACAGAGGTAGCCACAGCCGTGAACTACCGCACTGTACTGTGTCTGCTGCTAATATAGACTGGTTGATAAAGAGATAGTATACTACTAATATTATATATACTGGTGGTCAGGTCACTGGTCACTAGTCACACTGGCAGTGGCACTCCTGCAGCAAAAGTGTGCACTGTTTAATTTTAATATAATATTATGTACTCCTGGCTCCTGCTATAACCTATAACTGGCACTGCAGTAGTGCTCCCCAGTCTCCCCCACAATTATAAGCTGTGTGAGCTGAGCAGTCAGACAGATATATAATATATATAGATGATGCAGCACACTGGCCTGAGCCTGAGCAGTGCACACAGATATGGTATGTGACTGACTGAGTCACTGTGTGTATCGCTTTTTTCAGGCAGAGAACGGATATATTAAATAAACTGCACTGTGTGTCTGGTGGTCACTCACTATATAATATATTATGTACTCCTGGCTCCTGCTATAACCTATAACTGGCACTGCAGTAGTGCTCCCCAGTCTCCCCCACAATTATAAGCTGTGTGAGCTGAGCAGTCAGACAGATATATATAATATTATATATAGATAATAGATGATGCAGCACACTGGCCTGAGCCTGAGCAGTGCACACAGATATGGTATGTGACTGAGTCACTGTGTGCTGTGTATCGCTTTTTTCAGGCAGAGAACGGATTATAAAGTAAACTGCACTGTCCTCACTAGTAAACTCTCTCCACTCAGTCTCTACACTTCTACAGTAACAGTACTCCTCCTAGTCAGCTCCAGTAAATCTCTCTCAGTCTCTTATAATCTAAATGGAGAGGACGCCAGCCACGTCCTCTCCCTATCAATCTCAATGCACGTGTGAAAATGGCGGCGACGCGCGGCTCCTTATATAGAATCCGAGTCTCGCGATAGAATCCGAGCCTCGCGAGAATCCGACAGCGTCATGATGACGTTCGGGCGCGCTCGGGTTAACCGAGCAAGGCGGGAAGATCCGAGTCGCTCGGACCCGTGAAAAAAAACATGAAGTTCTGGCGGGTTCGGATTCAGAGAAACCGAACCCGCTCATCTCTAGTATAAATCCAGCGGTACTGGAGTATAAAACCAATCCAGTGATACTGCCGTATAAGTCCAGTGATACTGCCGTATATGTCCAGTTGTACTGCCGCATAAGTCCAAAGATACTGCAGTATAAATCCAGTCCAGTGGTACTGCTGTATAAATCCAGTGGTACTGCCATATAAGTCCAGTGATTGTTTGGCGTGGCGGTGCGCCCGCTCCCTGACAGAGCTGCGGTCACGGCCGCCGCGCCTCTCTTCTTGTTCTTCTGCACGACATCTAGCAACGCCGGGACGCAAGGCGCGCACTAGCCGCCGGCTCCCTGGCAACGCTAGGACGCCGTGCGTGCAGGGCCGCTGGGTCCTTAGCAACGGGGACGCCACAGGCGGACCGCGTTCCCCGTTGCACTAATCAGCATTCACCTGTTTTCCCCTGCTCAAGCAGCAAAGCAGCTGCACGACATTTGTTCATTAGGCTCTGTGTTCCTATTGGAAGGTTCCCTGTTATATGCCTCCTCAGTGCCTCACACTAACGCCAGTGATAGCTTCCTGCATGCTGCTCATGTTTGGTGAACGTCTGTTCTTGGTCTGCCGTGTCCAGTCCGTCCTGCTCCCTGAGTTCCTGTATCTTGGAGTTCGTTAGTCGGTCCCGGAAATCCTTCTGGTCCTCATTTACCTGTGGCTGTCGGTTGGGGTTCTCACCCGGTTTTCGTGAGTTGCGGCCTAGGCCGCTTTAGTTTTGTTTTTTTGTACTGGAGCATTTGCGGAGGTTTCCGCTTCCATAGTCCTCCCCGGAACTCGGCGGTGCCATGTAGGGGAGTGGACAAGTGGTATCTTTTTGTTGTTCTTTTCCTTGGTGGTAAGCCACGCATACTTTTAGTTTTAGGTTAGCCAGTAGCCCCTGGCCTTGTTGTTTCAGTTAGAGGACCTCTTGTTATTACCCTGTTTCAGTTAACTCTTTGTCTCTCCTTAAGACCTGAGGGGGCATCGGAGTTGGGCAGACTTAATCCGCCCTTCAACCGCGGCTGCCATGGGCCAAAGAGACCATAGTCTTGCAAGAGTGAATTGACAGCACGGGTAAAACAATGGAGGTAGGGTGCCAGGGACTATTCCCATTCCATTTCCCTTTCCCAGCATTACGTCCTGCTGCTCTGGACTACTATCTTCCTGGTCCTGAGCCAACGGGTCGTAACATTATCACCGGCCCAAAAATAAAAAATAAAAAGAAGGAATTTTATCTTTTGTATTGGTGGGCCTAGAAATTCGTCCTCATGAATCCAGCAGGGTTAGGTCCAAATCTCAGTCAGCTTTTGGCCAACCAGATTCAGGAGTTAACTCAGATGTTTCAGGATCTTTCTCTTCGGGTGAGATCGCAGGAAGATCTTTTGCGAGCCTCCCCGATTGTGGTTCCTGAACCGAAGATGCATTTACCTGATCGTTTTTTGGGTAGTCGGAAGGATTTTTTTAATTTTAAGGAAGCTTGTAAGCTTTATTTTCGTTTAAAGCCTCGTTCTTCCAGTACAGAGTCCCAACGGGTCGGGATTGTCATATCTTTACTCCAAGGTGATCCACAGACCTGGGCTTTTGGGCTAAAATCAGATTATGCTGCCTTGCTATTAGTAGACGCCTTTTTTAAATCCTTAGGCCTTTTGTATGTTGACCCTGATAGAGAAGCATCAGCTGAGAGCCATCTTCGTGCTCTAAAGCAAGGGAAAGGTCCAGCAGAAGCATATTGTACCGAGTTTCGCCGTTGGTCGAACGACTGTGGCTGGAATGACCCGGCCCTGCGCAGTCAGTTTCGCCTCGGTTTGTCTGAAATTATTAAAGACAGTCTCCTTCAGTACCCCGCTCCTGAGACTCTAGACAAACTCATGGAGCTTGCCATTAAAATTGATCGTCGTCTCCGAGAGCGGAGGGCTGAAAAAGGAACAACTGTTAGGCCTAGTCCATGTGTATACACTTCTCCTGAGGACGTCGACGAGCCCATGCAGATGGGTTTCTCCCGGCTGTCTCCAGAGGAAAGGACCAGAAGGTTAAAATCTGGTCTCTGTTTGTATTGTGGTGGCAAGGGACATATTGCACGTAGTTGCCCGAATAAGTCGGAAAACGCCTTTGACCAAGTGAATGGTGAGGGGGTTCACTTAGGTCTGCAGTTAATTTCCTCTAAAGATTCATTTTTAGTTCCTGTAAAGATTTCCTTTGGTAGCCTCAGTTCGTCGGTGTCGGCCTTCATCGACAGTGGAGCTGCAGGAAATTTCATGGATTTAGGTTGGGCTAGGACTTTAGGCGTACCTCAGGTACCTTTGGATAAACGTATTACCATGCACGGCTTGGATGGTGGTCCGCTTTCCAGTGGGGTTATTACTCACCGCACACCTCCAGTACTACTGACTGTGGGGGCCTTACATTCAGAAAAAATAGAATTTTACATTACTCATTGCCCGGCAGTTCCAGTAGTTTTGGGCCACCCTGTTATGATTCCAGCACTCTGGTCAGAGGAGATCTTATGACAAGGACCGGAGCACTGGAACGGAATGCTGGGGAAGGGAGCAGGACAGGAAAATAGCCCCTGGCGCCCTAACTCTGTTGTCTCACCCGTGTTGTCAGAAATCCCCTGCGAGACTATGGTTTCTTGAGCCCTTGGCAGCCGCGTTTGAAGGGCGGATTATGTCTGCCCAACTTCGATGCCCCCCGGTCTTAATGAGAGACAAAGGGAAACCCGAGACAGGGTGATAACAAGAGGCCCTCTAACTAAACAACCAGGCCAGGGGCTAAGCAAACTCAAAACTATAATATGTGCAGAGAAACCGCCAGGGAAAAGGACAACCAAAATATCCACTTGTCCAATTCTCCTACCCGGCACCGCCGAGTACCAGAGAGGACTTGTGGAAGCGGAACCCTCCGCAAATGCTCCAAACACAAAATATAAAAGGTAAAGCGGCTGAGCCGCAACACACGGCAGAGCCGCAACTCACGAACACCACTGGATATAAAACGGTGATCAGTCAGGACTCCAGGGAACCAAATGACCTCTTGGGAAGAGATGACAACTCCCGAATACCGGACTTCTGAGGACTGGAATGACCGGATACAGCAGGACTGGAAACAGACTCTCAGCAAACAAAGGCAGCATGCAGGAAGCTATTACCGGCGTCTGTGAGAAGTCCTGGGAGTGTATTTAACAAGGAGTCCTCCAATCAGCTGCTAAAGGCTGATTAGAATAAATGCCGTGCAGCTGCCTTGCTGCACGGCCAGAGAGCAGGTGAATATCTTAATTTCCTAAAGCCTAGCAACGGGGAACGCGGTCCGCCAGTGGCGTCCCCGTTGCTAGGGTCCGTGCGGCTCAGCGCGCCCGGCGTCTAGCATTGCTAGGGAGCCGGCGGCTGTACGTGCACGGCGTCTCTAGTTGCTAGGCGCCGGGTCGTGCAGACCATCAAGCGGACCCCGGCGCCTAACCCTACCCCCCCACTTAAGGAGGGGTCGAGGAACCCCTAAAGCCAGGTTTCTGAGGAAATTCCCGAAAAAATGCCCTCTTGAGCCTCGGGGCATGAAGATCCTTATCCAGGACCCAAGACCTTTCCTCCGGACCATAGCCTTTCCAGTGAACCAGAAAATACAGCCGATCCCGGGACAATTTGGAATCGAGAACCTTCTCTACCAAGAACTCCTGTTGTCCCTGTACATCCACTGGAGATCTACCCTGAGAGATCTTCCGAGGAAATCTACTGGAAGAAACGTATTGTTTCAACAGGGAACAATGAAACGTATTTCCAATCCTGAGAGATCTTGGTAAACGTAACCGAAAGGCAACTGGGTTCACTCTTTTAATAATAAGAAATGGCCCAATAAATTTGGGTCCCAGTCTAGCCGAGGATTGTCGAAGCCTGATGTTGCGAGTCGACAACCATACCCTATCTCCCACCTTAAAAGTGCAAATGGCTCTGAGATGGGAGGTTAAGGTAAGCGAGGAGACTGAGGAATGATGAAAAAAAGAATTAGCTCTGGGGTGAAAACCAAAAACTGAAAAGAATGGAGACTCTTTAGTGGAGGAATGACAAGAATTATTGTAAGCAAATTCAGCCAACGGAAGAAACTCGGACCAATCATTCTGGAGTTTGGCTGAATACAAGCGCAAATATTGTTTCAATGATTGGTAAACTCGTTCGGTTTGCCCGTTGGATTGTGGGTAGTAACCGGATGTTAACAACAATTTCATCTTCAATGAGGCACAAAAACGTTTCCAGAATTGTGCGATGAATTGTGGACCCCGATCAGAAACAATATCAGTAGGCAACCCATGAAGCCTGAATACATGGCGGAGAAACAAAACTGCCAACCCTTGGGCAGAAGGCAAACGGAGAAGAGCAAAAAAATGAGCCATTTTACTAAAACGGTCCACTACCACCCATATGACTCGGAATCCGGCTGAAAGGGGAAGGTCAACCACGAAATCCATGGAAATATGAGACCACGGCCTGAGAGGAACATTTAAGGGCATAAGTTGCCCGATGGGCAAGGAACGGGGAACCTTATGCTGTGCACAAACCTGACATGAATAAACAAATTCCTTAACGTCTTTAGAAAGACCAGGCCACCATACTGAGGGAGAGACTAACTCCAATGTCTTAGAGATTCCTGGATGCCCTGAAACTTTGTTATCATGGAATTCCGTTAAAACAGTAGCTCTCAAAAACTCAGGGACGTAAAGACGACCAGCAGGAGTAATTCTAGGAGCTTGGTGTTGAAGCTGTTTTAACTGGGTAAATAAATCTTGTGTGAGGCCCGCCCAGATGACCGAAGATGGAAGTATGGGGGTAACAGGATTGTTATTGTGAACCGGAAGAAAGCTACGTGACAGGGCATCAGCCTTAGTATTCTTGGAACCAGGCCTGAAAGTGATTATAGATTTGAAACGCGTAAAAAATAATGCCCAACGTGCCTGCCGGGCATTAAGCCGCTTAGCCGATTCAATGTATTGCAGGTTCTAATAGTATGTTTTGCTCCCTCCAGCCAATGCCTCCACTCCTCGAAAGCCCACTTTACCACCAGTAACTCCCGATTACCAACGTCATAGTTGGATTCAGCGGAGGATAATTTCCTGGACATAAAGGCACAAGGATGTAACTCCAGAGACTCCGGATCCTTTTGAGAAAGGATAGCCCCCACTCCAACCTCCGAGGCATCAACCTCCACCACAAAGGGCAATTCCGGATTAGGATGTCTGAGGACTGGAGCCGAGACAAAGGCTTGTTTCAAGGCCCGGAAGGACAACTCAGCTTCACGCGACCAGTTGGTAGGATCCGCTCCTTTCTTTGTCAGAGCTACAATGGGAGCAACCAGGTCAGAAAAAGAATGAATGAACCTCCTATAATAATTCGCAAACCCTAAAAAGCGCTGAATTGCTTTTAAATTGGTGGGTTGCGCCAAACTAAGGATGAACCAAACAAACAAAAATAACAGCGCTAATCTAAAACATATGTGTACTTTTTATTATTAAATGTAGTTTAAAAGCAATTTATACATATAAATACCAGAATCCTAAGTACCGATTAGACCTGCAAGCATGGAATAATCAACATAATTAGTACAATGCAATCTAGAAAAGCCTTGATGATAATTTAATCCGTGAAGTAATTAGTCACATCACATGAGTGTAGTCACTCTAACCTGACAATCTCTTCCAGCAATGCTAAGATGATTTAGTAGAAGCCAGTCAATTAGTAGCAGCAATTAGTAGTATTAACAATTTCCACTGAGGCAGATTTATCAGTGGATTCCACGGTTCAGAGCAAGCAATGATGGATTAGTGCGTATTAAAATTGAGCTGTCAGAGATCAATGAAAATGTCCATGCAACTAAGGATGGCCTGGAGTTTCTTTGGTTCCATGGAAAATCCCTAAGGGGAAATTGTGTACCCTAAAAAAGATACTTCAGTGACATGAAACTCACACTTCTCCAGCTTGGAATATAAATGATTCTCACGTAACTTTTGAAGAACCAGACGCACCTGGGGAACATGATGTTCCATTGATTCAGAAAAAATCAGGATGTTGTCTAAGTAAACGACCACGAATTTCCCTAGGAAGTCACGGAGCACATCGTTAATGAGGTCTTGAAAAACTGCCGGAGCATTGGACAGGCCGAACGGCATCACCAGGTATTCGTAGTGACCCAACTGAGTACTGAAGGCCGTTTTCCACTCATTTCCAGATTTAATTCGGATGAGGTTGTACGCTCCTCTAAGGTCAATTTTAGAAAAAAATCACAGCAGAACGTAACTGATCAAAGAGTACAGAAATCAAGGGCAAAGGATAGGTGTTTTTAACTGAGATCTTATTCAGGGCTCTAAAATCAATGCAAGGTCTAAGCGAGCCATCCTTTTTCTCCACAAAGAAGAAGCCTGCACTTAAAGGAGATTTTGATGGTCTAATAAATCCTTTCTCAAGGCTCTCCTTTACATAATCATTCATAGCCGCAGTTTCTGGCCCGGATAATGCATATAATCTTCCCTTTGGCAATGCGGCACCAGGAATTAACTCAATAGCACAATCATAAGGCCGATGGGGAGGCAGAATGTCCGCATTGCCTTTGGAGAAAACATCAGCAAACTCCTGGTATTCCACCGGAATGAGTTCTGGAATGATAGCTGCTACTCTGACTGGAAACGTGATACATTCCTTATCACAAAAAGTACCCCAATGTGAAATCTCCCCCGACCGCCAATCAATGGTGGGATTATGAAAGGCCAGCCAAGGGTGACCCAGAACAACTGGAACTGCTGGGCAATGTGTAAGAAAGAACTCGATTTTCTCGGAATGTAGAGCTCCTACTGTAAGTAGTACAGGGGGTGTACGGAGAGAAATAATCCCATTAGACAGCAGACTCCCATCTAAGCCATGCATGGTGACACACCTACCCAAAGGTAACTGAGGAATGCCTAAGGCCTTAGCCCAAGTTAAATCCATAAAGTTTCCTGCAGCTCCACTGTCAACAAAAGCCGACACCGAAGAACTGAGGCTGCCAAAGGAAACTTTAACTGGGACTAAAAGGGAGTTATTCGAGGAGATAAGCTGCAGACCTAGGTGAACCCCCTCACAATTCACCTGGTCAAAGCGTTTCCCGACTTGTTCGGACAATTACGAGCAAAATGTCCCTTACCCCCACAGTACAGACAAAGACCAGAATTTTGCCTTCTGGCTCTTTCTTCAGGAGACAGCCGGGAGAGACCCATCTGCATGGGCTCCTCTACATCTTCAGGAATGGAATATACACACGGACTTGACCTTACAGGTGCTCCTTTTTCAGCCCTCCGCTCTCTGAGACGACGATCAATCTTAATAGAAAGCTCCATGAGTTTATCGAGAGTCTCAGGAGCAGGGTACTGAAGGAGACTGTCTTTTACAGACTCTGATAAGCCGAGGCGAAACTGACTGCGCAGGGCTGGGTCATTCCAGCCACAGTCGTTCGACCAACGGCGAAACTCCGTACAATAAACCTCCGCAGGATTTCTACCCTGTCTGAGAGCGCGCAACTACCTTGCAGCGGACGCCTCTCTATCAGGGTCATCATACAAGAGCCCTAAAGACTCAAAAAAAGCGTCAACTGACAACAATGCCGGATCCTCTGCTCTTAAACCAAATGCCCAGGTCTGAGGATCCCCCTGGAGCAAAGAAATAATAAACCCGACCCGCTGAGATTCAGTACCCGAGGAAGTCGGTTTTAAACAAAAATAAAGTTTACAGGATTCTTTAAAATTAAAAAACTCCTTTCTATCACCAGAAAAACGGTCAGGCAAATGCATCTTTGGTTCAGGGACTACCCTTGGGGAAGCTCACAAAAGATCTTCCTGCGACTTCACCCGAAGAGAAAGATCCTGAACCATCTGAGTAAGTTCTTGAATCTGGCTGACTAAGAGCTGACCAGGATTTGGCCCTAAACCTGTTGGATTCATGAGGCCGATAAACTCTCACAAAACTGAATGAGAAAAAATTAAACCCCGTTTAATTTTAAGTTTTGGTATGGCCGGTAATAATGTTATGATTCCAGCACTCTGGTCAGAGGAGATCTTATGACAAGGACCGGAGCACTGGAACGGAATGCTGGGGAAGGGAGCAGGACAGGAAAATAGCCCCTGGCGCCCTAACTCTGTTGTCTCACCCGTGTTGTCAGAAATCCCCTGCGAGACTATGGTTTCTTGAGCCCTTGGCAGCCGCGTTTGAAGGGCGGATTATGTCTGCCCAACTTCGATGCCCCCCCGGTCTTAATGAGAGACAAAGGGAAACCCGAGACAGGGTGATAACAAGAGGCCCTCTAACTAAACAACCAGGCCAGGGGCTAAGCAAACTCAAAACTATAATATGTGCGGAGAAACCGCCAGGGAAAAGGACAACCAAAATATCCACTTGTCCAATTCTCCTACCCGGCACCGCCGAGTACCAGAGAGGACTTGTGGAAGCGGAACCCTCTGCAAATGCTCCAAACACAAAATATAAAAGGTAAAGCGGCTGAGCCGCAACACACGGCAGAGCCGCAACTCACGAACACCACTGGATATAAAACGGTGATCAGTCAGGACTCCAGGGAACCAAACGACCTCTTGGGAAGAGATGACAACTCCCGAATACCGGACTTCTGAGGACTGGAATGACCGGATACAGCAGGACTGGAAACAGACTCTCAGCAAACAAAGGCAGCATGCAGGAAGCTATTACCGGCGTCTGTGAGAAGCCCTGGGAGTGTATTTAACAAGGAGTCCTCCAATCAGCTGCTAAAGGCTGATTAGAATAAATGCCGTGCAGCTGCCTTGCTGCACGGCCAGAGAGCAGGTGAATATCTTAATTTCCTAAAGCCTAGCAACGGGGAACGCAGTCCGCCAGTGGCGTCCCCGTTACTAGGGTCCGTGCGGCTCAGCGCGCCCGGCGTCTAGCGTTGCTAGGGAGCCGGCGGCTGTACGTGCACGGCGTCTCTAGTTGCTAGGCGCCGGGCCGTGCAGACCATCAAGCGGACCCCGGCGCCTAACACACCCCTGGCTAGCCCTTCATAATCCCACCATAGATTGGCGGTCTGGGGAGATTTCCCAGTGGTGTCCCTTTTGTTGCAAGGAGTGTATTTCCCATCCAGTCCGGGTTGCGGCTGTTACCCCAGAATCTATTCCTTTAGAATATCAGGATTTTGCCGATGTTTTCTCCAAAGGTAACGTGGACGTTCTGCCTCCCCATCGGTCTTATGATTGTGCTATTGACTTAATTCCAGATGCCACTTTACCTAAGGGGAGATTATATGCCCTGTCTGGGCCAGAAACCATGGCTATGGATAGTTACATTCAGGAGAGCCTGAAAAAAGGTTTCATTAGGCCCTCGAAGTCTCCATTGAGTGCAGGGTTCTATTTTGTTGAGAAAAAAGATGGGTCGCTCAGACCATGTATTGACTTTCGGGCTCTGAAAAAAATTTCTGTTAAGAACACCTATCCCTTGCCATTAATTTCAGTACTCTTTGATCAGTTACGCTATGCCATCATCTTCTCTAAGATCGATCTTAGAGGAGCTTATAATCTCATCCGAATAAGATCTGGGGATGAGTGGAAGACGGCTTTCAGCACACAGTCAGGTCATTATGAATACCTGGTGATGCCATTTGGGCTGTCTAATGCGCCTGCGGTATTTCAAGACCTCATTAATGATGTGCTTCGTGATTTTCTTGGGAAGTTTGTAGTCGTTTATTTAGACGACATCTTGATCTACTCCGAGTCTTTGGAACAACATGTTTCCCATGTGCGTCTGGTTCTTCAAGAGCTACGGGAGAATCATTTATATGCTAAACTTGAGAAATGTGATTTCCACATCACGGAAGTGTCTTTTTTGGGGTATATTATTTCTCCCCAGGGGTTTTATATGGAACCGAAAAAAACTCCAGGCCATCCTTAATTGGGCACAACCAACAAATTTAAAAGCAATTCAGCGCTTTTTAGGGTTTGCAAATTATTATAGGCGTTTCATTCATGCCTTTTCTGATTTGGTCGCTCCAATTGTAGCCTTGACTAAAAAAGGAGCAGACTCTTCCAATTGGTCGCCAGAAGCTGAGTCTGCCTTTCTGGCCTTGAAGCAGGCCTTTGTCTCGGCTCCTATTCTCAGACATCCTAACCCGGAGCTCCCCTTTATAGTCGAGGTAGATGCCTCAGAGGTTGGAGTGGGGGCTATCCTATTTCAGGAAGATCCGGAGTATCGGGATTTACACCCTTGTGCCTTCATGTCCAGGAAATTCTCCTCCGCAGGATCCAACTATGATGTTGGTAATCGAGAATTGCTGGCAGTTAAATGGGCTTTCGAGGAGTGGAGGCATTGGCTGGAAGGTGCTAGGCATACCATTACAGTGTTTACTGACCATAAGAACCTGCAATATATTGAGTCAGCTAAACGACTTAATGTCGTCAGGCGCGTTGGGCATTGTTTTTCACTCGTTTCAGGTTTATTATCACCTTCAGGCCCGGTTCCAAGAATACGAAAGCTGACACCCTGTCACGTTGTTTTCTTCCACTTCACAATAACCATCCTGCCACCACCCCCATAGTTCCATCATCTATCATCCGGGCAGGCCTCACTCAGGATTTATTTACACAGCTGGTCCAGATTCAACAGCAGGCTCCCAAAGTTACTCCTGCTGATTGTCTTTTTGTCCCTGAATTTCTGAGAGGCTCTGTTCTAGCTGAGTTTCATGACAACAAAGTGTCTGGTCATCCAGGTATCACTAAGACCTTGGAACTAGTATCTCGTTCGGTGTGGTGGCCTAGTCTCTCTAAAGATGTTAAAGAATTTGTCCGTTCCTGTCAGGTTTGTGCTTAGTTCAAGGTTGATCGAGCGTTGCCAGTCGGGCAACTCATGCCTCTGGCCATTCCTCTGAGGCCATGGTCACATATATCCATGGATTTCGTGGTGGCCTTCCTCTTTCAGCGGGCCTTCGAGTCATTTGGGTGGTGGTAGACCGTTTTAGTAAAATGGCTCATTTCATTGCTCTCCCCCGGTTACCCTCTGCTCAAGGGTTGGCAGTTTTGTTCCTCCGCCATGTGTTCAGGCTCCATGGTTTACCCACTGATATTGTCTCTGATCGGGGTCCGCACTTCATCGCACGATTCTGGAAACGTTTTTGTGCCTCATTGAATATGAAACTTTCTTTAACATCTGGATATCATCCCCAGTCTAACGGACAAACTGAACGTGTTAATCAGTCATTAAAACAGTACTTACGGTTATATTCGGCCAAACTTCAGAATGATTGGTCTGAATTTCTGCCGTTGGCCGAGTTTGCTTATAATAACTCTTGTCATTCCTCCACCAAGGAGTCCCCGTTCATTCAGTGTTGGGTTTCTATCCTAGAGCAAATTCTTTTTACCCTCATGTTCCAGTCTCTTCGTTGACCTTAACTTCCCATCTTAGAATTATTTGGAAAAAAGTTCACCTTGCCCTCAAGAAGGCTGCCTTCCGAGAAAAGATTTTTTTCTGACAGGTCCCGGCGCCCATGCATGTTTAAGGTGGGAGATAAGGTGTGGTTGTCAACCCGCAACATTAGACTCCGACAGCCCTCGGCTAGATTAGGACCCAAATTTATTGGACCGTTCCTTATCATTAAAAAGGTCAACCCAGTTGCTTTTCGATTATGTTTACCGAGATCACTAAAGATTGGCAACACATTTCACTGTTCCCTTCTGAAACAGTATTTTTCCTCCAGGAGATTTCTTCGGAGGGCTTCCCGGAGTAGACTTCCGGTGAATGTGCAGGGGCAGCACGAGTACTTGGTGGAGAAGGTTTTAGATTCTAAGATGTCTCGGGGCCGACTTTATTTTCTGGTCCACTGGAAAGGCTATGGCCCTGAAGAAAGGTCTTGGGTGTTGGATAAAGATTTACATGCTCCAAGACTTAAGAGGGTATTTTTTCAGGAGTTTCCTCAGAAACCTGGCTCTAGGGGTTCTGTAACCCCTTCTCAAGGGGGGGGTACTGTTAGGCGCGGCGGTGCGCCCGCTCCCTGACAGAGCTGCGGTCACGGCCGCCGCGCCTCTCTTCTTGTTTTTCTGCATGGCGCCTAGCAACGCCGGGACGCTAGGCGCGCGCTAGCCGCCGGCTCCCTGGCAACGCTAGGACGCCGTGCATGCAGGGCAACCGGGTCCTTAGCAACGGGGACGCCACAGGCGGACCGCGTTCCCCGTTGCACTAATCAGCATTCACCTGTTTTCCCCTGCTCGTGCAGCAAAGCAGCTGCACGACATTTGTTCATTAGGCTCTGTGTTCCTATTGGAAGGTTCCCTGTTAAATGCCTCCTCAGTGCCTCACACTAACGCCGGTGATAGCTTCCTGCATGCTGCTCATGTTTGGTGAACGTCTGTTCTTGGTCTGCCGTGTCCAGTCCGTCCTGCTCCCTGAGTTCCTGTATCTTGGAGTTCGTTAGTCGGTCCCGGGAATCCTTCTGGTCCTCATTTACCTGTGGCTGTCGGTTGGGGTTCTCACCCGGTTTTCGTGAGTTGCGGCCTAGGCCGCTTTAGTTTTGTTTTTTTGTACTGGAGCATTTGCGGAGGTTTCCGCTTCCATAGTCCTCCCCGGAACTCGGCGGTGCCGTGTAGGGGAGTGGATAAGTGGTATCTTTTGGTTGTTCTTTTCCTTGGCGGTAAGCCGCGCATACTTTTAGTTTTAGGTTAGCCAGTAGCCCCTGGCCTTGTTGTTTCAGTTAGA